>NW_021844250.1:0-405 GCF_003651465.1 Formica exsecta
GCATTCTGTTTCTTTTCTCTTTATGGCGTTTCGCGAAACGACGATGAAGGTTGTCGGAAGAGGGGGTCGTAACCGTCCGATGCTAAGCGAGATGAAGGTGATGGGTGATGCTGCATCGCGGCTTATGAGAACGCAGGACGCGCATCCTCGCTCTCATCGCTCATTTTGTTTGCCGGTAACGCGTGATATTAAAACGTGGCATAACCGGTGCACGGATCGCGCCGGGGTAATTTTACCGAATATATTACGAGTCTCTCTGAGATTTCGGGATCCTTTGAAAAATGGTTTACGCCAAATTCGATGCACGCTAATATTCCCATGATATACAGGGTGTTCCAGGTTAGGTCAATAAAACTTCAAGATCTTATAGGAAATTGAATTTGGAACAAAAAAGTTCCAATAAAC
>NW_021844251.1:0-405 GCF_003651465.1 Formica exsecta
ATATTTATATATTTATATTTTTATTTATATTATAATATTTCAATTATAGATACTATTGTAAATAAGCGTTCCTAATGTCAAATACTCTACTTGCAAAATCCTGCAACAATTCGAAACACTCTTTTGTACCTATCATATCCTCCGTTGAATCCCTGTAGTTATAAATTCCCTCATATCGTATATCTGTGTAACCTGGACAATCCAATAAAATATGCTCAACCGTTTCATTTGGACATCCGCATACTGGGCATGCACTCGTATCTTCTACTCCTCTTAGATAGAGAGTACTTCTTATAGGTCCATATCCTGTCAGGATATAGACGCACCGCCGATTTGGTTTAAACCAAGTGCTTGCTTTTGCGAAACTTACACATGTTATAAAACGATGAGTTTGTCTTCCATGTA
>NW_021844252.1:0-405 GCF_003651465.1 Formica exsecta
TTATTATTAACTCTATTCGTTAGACAGTACATAAGATGCTTTAACATACCGTCAGAGCGAGTGCTCGCATGTTGAAAAAGGACGGTGCAGTGCTGAGTAAATTTCCGACAATGGAAATATTCCTCAGGTTTTTCAGTCGTGTCACTTCATCGGGTAGGTCTTTGATGCCATTACGGTCAAGGATCAGCTCTTTCAGACTGCAACAATCATTATGTTTAACAAACAAAGATTGTATCGTAAATAGATTAACAAAATATGTGTGTGTCACATATTATTTCACATGTTATTTCAAAAATATAAATGTTCAAAAGATTAATTTCTATTTAGAGAGAGCAAGAGAGAAAGAAAGAGAGAGAGAGACTAAAAAGGTTCAAATAGTTTTGTAAGTTAACGTTACAGAAAAAA
>NW_021844253.1:0-405 GCF_003651465.1 Formica exsecta
ACAATATGGTGCCCTTTTTTACCGCGCACAATGAAGGGCAATATGGCGCACTTTTACTGCGCACAATTTGAACATAAACGGCTGCACACGATCTCCATCGTCTTCTCGACAACGGGAGGACCGCAAACGCGTAAAACTGCCGAAACTCGGACGCGAACACGAACGGAGAAACCTCCACAGTCTTCTCGACCACGGGAGAACCGCGAGCACGAATAACTGGAGAAAGGTTGTGACTGATGCAATCCCGCCAAAACCGTTTTCCCTTCTTTCTTCTCTTTTTCTTTAAGACGCTCACCGACCAAGAACAAAGGGATATCCCACTTCTGAGGCTGTAATGGACCTTCTGAATTACGAGGAGGTTATCTGAATAAGTAATAGCTATTCTGAATAACTTGGAATGTCGAG
>NW_021844254.1:0-405 GCF_003651465.1 Formica exsecta
ATATATTTATATAATTATATTTTGTCGTTTGGAATATTTCCGTTGCTTTTAATCATATGATTTTTCATACATACCTTACACACTTTTGTATATAAGAATAAAATTACTTTCCTGCTTAAAAGATCAAATAAAATTTCTACATGATCACACAAATATATAATGAGATTTTTCATGAGATTTGTTTGTGATCATGTTTTTAGTTTATAAATATCACAGAGTTCTTTATACGATATATGTTTAATAAATTTTTATTAAAGACTAAAGATATAAAATTTATATACATCGATACAAAACTGTTAAGATTTAATCAATAGATCTTGATTTGCTTGCTCTTTTACATTAAGTTTATATTTAAAAAGTAAAATGCTATCTCTCTCTTCTCTCTCTCTCTCTCTCTCTCTCTCT
>NW_021844255.1:0-405 GCF_003651465.1 Formica exsecta
AAATGGGAATTCGTGGTAACGGGGAGAGTCAGTTCGTCTCAAAGCGGAGCTCGAATGCTAAATAAACAGCGGCGGCACGTCTTCACAGAAGCCTCCTCTCGTAAACATATATCGACGATTGATTGATTAGCGTAATCAGAGTGCGATCGTTGTCGCTTTTGTATGCGGGCGAGCTTGTTTGTCTCGCTGTAGTTTTCTTAATCTGACGAGAAAAGTTTCTGATGTGAATACATTTGATTGAAAATATAAAATGTTCTTATATTGTTTTTAATGAATCAACTAACATTCATATATTTTCTCATTTATATATACATATATGTATATAACTTAAAATATATTTGAAATACAATATTATTTTTTAAATAATTAAAATATGAATATAATTAAAATAATTAATTAAAACAT
>NW_021844256.1:0-405 GCF_003651465.1 Formica exsecta
GTCAAATATGCAGGAAGCGTCATCGGAGTCGGAGCTGCTATCGGTCTCGATATCGCTTAGAGTTTCATTAATATCGCTTGGCGTTAATGGTAATTCAGTATCGCTATCTGTTATTCCGTCGCCGGTCGGTGTAGGTTTATTCCCGGATTTAGAACTTCTAGCGTTAAACAAAGATTCGTTGGAGTTATTAAACTATCGTGTCTGAGAGGAAACATTCGGATATTCACATTCTTTCGCGTTCCCTCTGCTATTGGATGGACATGTGTCGGATTTCGCGATAGCGCATCCGCGTTTACATTCATCTTTCCAGCCTTGTAGATCACTTCATACTCGTACTCGGCTGATTTCAAACGCCATCGTACCAACCTGGAAGTGGGGTCCTTTACAGAATGTAGCCATACTAGC
>NW_021844257.1:0-405 GCF_003651465.1 Formica exsecta
AGCTCAATGCAATTCTCATGCTTCGGCCTGGTTAATGCCTTCGTCAACACGTCGGCAGGCATCTCCTCCGATGCTACGTGCTCCAGTCTGATTAATCCGGCGTCGACGATTTCGCGGACGAAGTGGTGACGAATGTCTATGTGCTTCGTCCGCGCATGGAAAACCGGATTTGTAGCGAGCCTTTGAGCTCCGATGTTATCGTTAGATAACTTCACCCTGCCCGCGTTGATTCCGAGTTCTCGAAGAAGACGTCGAAGGTAGACGGCCTCTTTCGCAGCCTCGCCGAGCGCCATGTACTCGGCCTCGGTCGAGGACAGAGCCACGGTCCTCTGCTTCTTGGAGTCCCAGGATATGCATCCACCATTCATTATGAACGCGTACCCGGTGAAGGACCTTCGATCGTGG
>NW_021844258.1:0-405 GCF_003651465.1 Formica exsecta
CCCCCCCCCCCTCGGACAGTTTCTTGAACGTGCAACTAATTACGCATAACGAGACGCGAAAGGAAATATAATTACAAATTAACAAACATTGTGCAGTTCATCATATCAACATTGAACATAGTGAATCAAGTTTTGATGCAACAACATGTTTTAACATGTTACAATAAATCCAGAATATCGCAAAACTTATACGAGTGCGTATTTTTTTCTTTTCTTCCATCTCTTTTTACTCGAACACGTATAACAGAGAGAAGAAACCGTGTGAGTTACGTTTTTAGGGAAATAAAATGAAATGTTACTTAATTAACTGCAGTTTTGCTTCGCGTCGATAGTAATTTAATTATTGGCGAAGAAGTTAAAGGTGAGAGAAATAATGTCGATGGTAATTTTCGTTAAGCGAAACTC
>NW_021844259.1:0-405 GCF_003651465.1 Formica exsecta
CCCGCCCTCCCGAGTCTTCCTCCTTTTGACCATCGGGGAAGTTGCTTATTAGTCTTAATAAACAATTGAAGCTGGTGTTTACCACCACTTTCCCCTCTGGCCTTCTTCCCTTTATGGCCGTAATGGCCGCGATCAGCTCCCTGCATACAAGTATGCAGGGGCTGTAGGTTCGCGTGGTCCCCTCTTTCTCTCTCCCTCTTTATCTGGAACCAAACCTTGTGAGTCGCATTGCTGTTATGCGGTGGTCCCCTGTGTTCCCTCCCCTTGGGCCGTCGGGGAGGAGTGCTGGTGTCTTAATTGATAAATTAAGATGGTGTTTACCAGCACTTCCCCCCTCAGGCTTTCTTCCCTTTATGGCTGGTTAGACGGCCTCCCCAAATCTGTCCGTCCTATAAAGTTCTTCCG
>NW_021844260.1:0-405 GCF_003651465.1 Formica exsecta
TATAAAATATATAAAATATATAAAATATATAAAAATATATAAAATAGAAATGAAATAGAAATGAAATATGTTTTTATTCGCAAATACAAAAAATTGTTTTTTTATCTTTATTATACTAAATTACTTTTTTTAAAAAAACATTTTTTAGTTTTTGGCTGTTTTAAAAACAGGTTTTCTTTACTTTAATAAATAATTTGTTATCTTCAAATAAATATCTTTTTTATATTAAAATTTTAAATAGTCCATTTAAAAAATTATAATGTTTATTACATGCAAATAATAATTTGTTTAATGCAAATAACAAAATATTTTTGGAAACAAAGTATATATTTATCTAAGTAAAAAAAAAAAAAAAAATTAACAAAATGTATTTATTTGATTAAAAAGAATTTATCTTAAAATTAA
>NW_021844261.1:0-405 GCF_003651465.1 Formica exsecta
TATATAATGGATTGTTAATTTCAACAATCTCAGAGAGATGCCATCCACTCCGACTGCATTTGATTTGGCCCTGGAAATCACCCTCGCGATATCCATCGGCACAACATAATTCCAGTGGAAACTCTTTTCATCAAAATCTCCCAAATAGATCCTCGAGAGAACCACCTCCATAGAATCAGTATGCTCTTTACTATGTCCAAAAAATATATTAAGCTCCTCAGCAGGATGTGAGAGACGCATTCCAGTATCCCTAGCCTTGATAAGACCAAGATGTCTCACAAGATGTCAGCCTGCTCTAAACCTCAGATGCCCTGCCCCCACGATTAAAGATGTTGATATAGAAATCGCATTTTGTAGAACGCACAAGACTCTGTGCCTTATTGCGCAATATTTTGTATCGGTCGT
>NW_021844262.1:0-405 GCF_003651465.1 Formica exsecta
TCTCTCTCTCTTCTAAATGCTGCTCTCTGTTTGTCTGCATCTCACACATGTACCGTACACTCTTCCGTGTACTATCTCATACACTCTTCCCGCTACCTTTTCCTATCTCCCGGTACCGCCTCACAATGTTCGTGCTCCCTTCGAGCTTCGTGCTCTACCTCGTCCCTTCTTCCGCTCATCCTCATGGCTCGCTCAGCTGGCCGGATTCACGGATGTCTAACTGTATCTCGTAGTTGGCGAAGCTGCTGCTTTGTCGCCGATTAACTGACCGGTATGCGGGCGGGAAGAGTCGATGGGCGACAAGCCAATGTGTTCCGGCATGCGTTAAACAGTAGAAATAAATAGTAAGAAACGCGTCATACCGTGAATTGTCAATTTTAATTATAATAAAGTGTAGGCACTTTT
>NW_021844263.1:0-406 GCF_003651465.1 Formica exsecta
AAATATGTTGAAATTATAAAGTTGTCAGATGTTTTTGATATTTAGATATGTCTAAATTGTGAAAATTGGGAAAGTTTAATTTATTATTTAAATTTAATCTATATGTATTGTTTTTAAATGTGAATATTTAAATCAAGGCGATTTTAACATAAATTATTTTTTTCTCTCTTTCTCTTCTTCACTTGATACTTTGACATAAACTACGATATATTTCGGGAAGTACATTACCTCTTTGTGAAGTTTGCTTAGATGCTAAATAACATAAGTCGTATGAATCGCTCATACAGATTAGTCCCATGATTGACATTGCTGTTTGTCATAGATATTTAAATAAAAAATATATTGCATTATTTAAGCAAAAATGATGTATTATATTTTTTGATCCTGAATACCTCTCCTGAATATT
>NW_021844264.1:0-406 GCF_003651465.1 Formica exsecta
AAATCGTATGGATTTCGATAGCTGGATTTGACGGTTGAATCTCCGATTAAAGCGAAACAGGAAGTAATGAGTGAACCACTTAGAGTACGAGCAACGCGGTTACACACACATCACACTTGTTAAGGTAACGCGAGATTAAGAGCGGAGAAATTGAAGACATTTTGTGGACGTTCAATTAAAATATATATTGTCGGCCTCGGTTTAATTAAGCCTACTTAATTTTCTCCGAAGGTCCGCGCCAATGTTCCTCGTAATTAGTACGGGGCGCGTATGCCGGCTCCACGATCTCGTCTCGGTTCGGTCTTTTGTTTTCTCTCTTATTCCACCGCATTAGCCTCACCTCTATCTTCGACTCCCCCCCTCCGACATCACGCTTCTCTCATGACGACGGGCTCAGCAGCCCGTT
>NW_021844265.1:0-406 GCF_003651465.1 Formica exsecta
TCCGTTTACGCCAGAGGGAAACAAAGTACGACTCGTCTATAAGCATAATTATACCCTTTGATTTTTATCATCATATCCAACTTCCTTACTGAAAAACACTTTAAATCAATCTACACGTTGAAAGTGAATATTTTTTGCTAATGTACAAAGTTTAAGCACCAACTCCGACAAACTGTCGTGAAACATGAAGTTTTATGAGAGATCTATAGACGCGAGTCTATAGACGGGAGTAGGTTTTAATTTTCGCGAATTTGTAAAACAAATTGTTAAGAACGACTTGTTCCCTTTATATTTAACAAGTAAATTGCAAATAATGCAAATATTATTACATAATATTTATTGCATTCAGAAAAAAGTTTAATAAATAACATGTTAAATAACAAACGGAATATATTCATCTCAAGAA
>NW_021844266.1:0-406 GCF_003651465.1 Formica exsecta
ATTGTATGCTGCTCAAAATGAAAATCCGACTTACGGTCAGCTTTTCATTATAGATTCTAATGAAGCAATAAATTATCGTCTCAACGAAAATTCAAATTTAGATTTGGAAATTATACAAAATCTTGAACATATAATGCGAGAATTGAATATATTTGCTCAATCTTATCAAATGATGGGTGAAGAATTAGAAAATCAACGACAATTAGAAATAGAATCTGGAGAATTGTTGCCAGAATTACAATTATTATTTACATTAAGACCAGGTATGGATCGACGCCGATATAATGCTTAAAGAACTAATGAAGTTGCTGCTGTTTTTCATACAACTGCTAATGGAGAAATTCCAGAATCATATGTAACAATACGTAATAGAAATAACAAATTTTTGCAAAATGTTAGTACCATG
>NW_021844267.1:0-406 GCF_003651465.1 Formica exsecta
AATATTGAATTAACAAAGTACGGCTAATCTTCAGATTTACGTTGCGCCAGAAGTAAAACTTTCTATCAGGCAGCTCGTGCGTGATAATATAGAGTTTCAACGGTTTTCTCCATCATCGGGATATGCGTGGTTTAATGCTGACAAATCCAGCGCCATTCTCGTATTTATACAGCAAAACCATGTCTTACGCAACATCATTATATTTTTTCAAGAGCTCTCGGATGCTCGATTATATACGTTTGTTCGCCAAATAAGCCATTTCCGCGTGAGAATAAGATGAAAATTAATTCAACTGAGTTTAATGCCGAAAAATAACGCGCGACTTTTGGCGAAAAGTATGATTCAAATTGTACAGATCACTATAAAAAATGAAACAAAAAAAAAAAAAAAAAAAAAAAAAAAAAAA
>NW_021844268.1:0-406 GCF_003651465.1 Formica exsecta
CAGTTGTATTTTGACGTAATTATATTCGAAACGGATTAAAGAACAAGAAAAACATCATAATAAAATCCTGTATACTGTATCAATTATACACTCAAATCGTGTAAAATAAAACTGATTCGTTTTACGACATGTGCTATATATAAAATATCTTATAAGGCGAATATAATATATTATTTGCGCAATTTTTCAGATTTAAATATGTAAATGTTGCAATATTATTCGAGACAACATGTCTCAAGTCTTGAAATGTATTACGTGAGGCTAAAATCAGTACTTGTAAATTAACTCATCTTTTATCAAAATGTTTTACATTTTACAATTGTTTTTAACGTAACAAAAAATCTCCAAAACAGCGTATATCTTAATAAATAAATAAATAACTAAATACATAAAAATTAATTGTATA
>NW_021844269.1:0-406 GCF_003651465.1 Formica exsecta
ACACACATAACTTGATTATACCGATGAAAAAACATGTCCAGAAATATTCAGAAATAAGAGAGAAGACAAAAAGATTATTATAATATATTATTTACGTTACTCAAATGACTCGAATGACTGTTGCGTCATTATTTTCGCGATGCATTGAGTTCGTCGAGCGCTCAAGTTCAGTTGCAGAGCGCGTGTTGACTGACCGGTCGATTCAAGTGCATCTCGATTTAGACACAACACGTCGAGGAGCAACGAGTGCAACCGCGAGGAAATTAATGCGCTTTTAAGCTTGCACAGAACACGCGCGTCAATTAAATTAAATTTCTGCGAGAGATTTCGCGAATATGTCCGAAACGGGGTTCAACGCGCCGATATATTGCGTTTCTATTCGTTTATTCTTTTTTTTTTTTTTTTT
>NW_021844270.1:0-406 GCF_003651465.1 Formica exsecta
TTTGTGTCGTAGCCGGGACGACACCCGTCGACATACTATTAAAGGAATTCGCCGCGAGATATAACGCACGTAAAGGGTTGACCGCGGAAATAGGAAACATAGAAATACCCGCGGAACTAGATAAAAAGGAATCGTTCGAACGCATTCGGGAAGAGGCGATAAATATGTGGCAGACTAGATGGTCTTCATCTATAAAAGGTCGCACCACGTTCGCCTTCTTCAAGGACATCCGCCAAAGACTGGCTACACGGTCCTTGGAAACTAATCATTGGAGCACACAGGCCCTCACTGGACACGGAGACTTCCGGGCGCGACTCGAGTCGCTTGGTCTCGTTGATAGTGATGTGTGCGTATGCGGGAGTGGAATAGACACGGTTCAACACTTCTTGTTGGACTGTCCACTCTT
>NW_021844271.1:0-406 GCF_003651465.1 Formica exsecta
ATATTTAAATCGGGCACGAACTTATGCAATCACCTGATATATTCCGGCATCCGCTAAAATTCTGCTTTTAAAATATTTTTGTACAGTATTTAGTGAAACTGTCACATATATACGTATATCTAAAAAATACATCCGCAAATTTCTTTTAATTTACCGAATTTCATTATTTATAATAAGTTAATAAATATTTGCTTTACTTTACGTCAGGTTAATCAAGCATGTGAAATCGCACTTGTCAAAATAAATTTCATAATTAACAAGAATCAGCCAATCACGTTAAAAGAGATCGATCGCATCTCCCGGTAAATAAAAAATCTTCAAGAGTCGCGGCGAGATCAGCGTCAAGATGATCGGAAATGAGACTCATCCCGATGCCGCTTTGATGGTCACGGAGTGAATATCAACG
>NW_021844272.1:0-406 GCF_003651465.1 Formica exsecta
ATTTTTAGTTCTTTTAAATCAAGTTCAGTTAGCTCCATGAAAGCGTAACCATCAACTCTTTCATCTAAAATATAGAATTTGACTTAAAGAAATGTGTTTAAAAAATTAGAAACAATGTAATAATAAATACAGCGGACATGTACTGATTACTCTGATGTCTCCATATCTCCATATCTTGATATCTCCATAACTCTCCCATATCATTTATCATATAATTTTATAATTTTATATTGAATAAACTTATACAGTGTAGATTAAATAAAAAACAGAATATCTATATGTACAAGACACTTAGATGAATGAATTAAAATTTTAATATATGTAGATAGATATATAGATGAAAGTTAAAAAAGTGCGATTATATACAAGATATAGTCATAAAACATTTTTATAATAATATATGATG
>NW_021844273.1:0-406 GCF_003651465.1 Formica exsecta
AGAGAGAGAAAGAGTAAGACTGAGAGGGAGCGAGCGAGAAGGGGAGCACGCGTCGGTAGAAGCGAGAAGACGACCAAGGGAAACAGTGCCGTCGCCAAATCCGTTGACAGAGGATCATCCGCACGATCGACACGACAGACAACATGTCGTCCTACATCCAGGTCGCCGAGGACGAGGGCGAGGAGCCCATCGAGCTGCCCACCGAGGACGACACCACGCTCCTGCTCACCACCCTGTCCGCCCAGTTTCCCGGCACCTGCGGCCTCAAATATCGCAATCCGGAATCGCGAACGATGCGCGGCGTACGACTGGTCGACGGCCGTCTGCATCCGCCAGAGAACGGCTGGGGCAAGGCGATCTACTTCTGCGTGTTCCCCAAAGGTATAATTATATATATATATATATA
>NW_021844274.1:0-406 GCF_003651465.1 Formica exsecta
TGGATTCAAACACCAGCGTTAATCTCCTTAAGGATATGGAAGTGGCATGTGCCACTTATTCAATAGCGGAACATAAAATTTATTGGAGCAACATTATGAAAGAGTTAATGATATTGGAAATGAATGGAAACAATATTACAAAAATAGCTAATCTTCGAAGTATTCCGCACAATCTCTGCATCGACTGGATAGCAAGAAATCTGTACTGGGTAGAGTTAGACGATCATTTGTATATCAGTGACATATTCAAGCTCGACTTAACAATGTGGGAAAGTGGCATAATCAAATATGATAAGATTTTTAAAATGGAATCGTCTTTCTATATTTACAGATTAACTATAGTACCGTCTATAGGGTATGTTAACATTCATCCATTTGAAATAAATGAACAATATCTTCATTAAAC
>NW_021844275.1:0-406 GCF_003651465.1 Formica exsecta
CATATCTCTCCCCTTTCGCGGTCGTATGGAAACGTCGGATCGGGGGGAGAGAGCCGTATTGCATATTTGCGTACTCGCCAAAACAAAACTATGTGAATTATTTCGATTTCACGTACGCCGGTGCCTTTGTAACATGATAGGTTTTCGACGTTACGCCGATACTTGCGGCCGGTGTGTAACATCCTCGAATTTCCGGTCTTTTTCTCTTTCCTTTTCATCTCGCGCGCATGCCGTGCACGCGCTTTTGTGTTCCCTGCAAAGTATCATGAAGAACTACGGTAGCGAATGTGTAAAAAAAAAATAAATATTTATCCAAATAGTAAACTGCAATGTTACAACAAACATTAATTGACGCGAAAAAATACTTCCTGAAAATGTAGCAAGATAAATAATATAAACGAGAGGA
>NW_021844276.1:0-406 GCF_003651465.1 Formica exsecta
ATCCGCAATATAATCGCTGATCAGAGTAGACGATACGTATCGAGTGCAAGTGAGCTGGATTAGAAGCTACCATGTGGACATTGTGTGTGCGTGGCACCGAACTTTCTAGAAGGACGGCTCGGAACGGACGACGATGCCGTCGGATGGAATCAGGAACCCGGACGCAGGAACCTTGAGAACAGGAAGCAGCAATATTACCTCCGGACAGTCCACCGTTCAGGTAACGGGACAAGCTCCTGGATATAATACAATACACGTTGATTTCTTTGATCCGAAGCAGCAAACTTTTCAAAGATGGCTGCAACGGTTAGAAGAAGCCTTCCGAGTGTTTCGGATTCAAGAAGGACCCGAGAAGGTCGCTTATCTACTGCATTTTCTTGGCATAGAGACATTTGGAATCCTTTGC
>NW_021844277.1:0-406 GCF_003651465.1 Formica exsecta
CCTTACTTACGTACGCGCTATGTATAAACGTGGTGGAGTTAATCATCGCAATTAAGTTTTCACTCCGACCAGTACAGTGACGTAACGATACGTCAGTTACAATCATATGATGATAGTTAGGTATCGTTTATAATTTATTGGTTTGCGATGAAAAGATGATCGATCGTGATTGTCTAAAAATTCGATAATTCCGTGCATTCGTGATTTGACGTACGCGATTAACGAAGTTCGAAATGTGTGATGAAATATTTTTGCGGAAACGCGATAATCCAAAAACTTTTCTCTTTACAGTATAGAATAAAAGATACGTTTAAAAGAAGCTTATTTGTATTAAATCTTTAATAGCAATATAAATTCAATTAATTATATCTTAAAATATAGATTTTAACCGAGAAATGTATGCGCA
>NW_021844278.1:0-406 GCF_003651465.1 Formica exsecta
TTTTTTTTTTTTTTTTTTTTTTTGCACGCCAAGACGAGATTTTCTTTTTTCTCTTATCGGTAATACATTCGTTATCTGCGATTATCACCGTGATGTTCCCCGATTTAGAGACAGATATAGAGTTTTACAACAAGCGAAACGGACAATAAGCAATGATCACTTTGCGCGGCGCACATTTGATGATGTCATCAAATAATGATTCGATGACATCGTAAATGTTGATATATTAATAAATTATGACATGTGTGTAATGAAAATTACACAATATTTGAATACATTTGCTTGTGTGAAAAGCTAAGAGTGATACTATCTCTTATCGGTTAAATCTTTTTTATCACTGTATCTCTTATTTTAGAGATTTCTAATAAATATTAAATTTTATTAATAATATAATATAATGGAAGAC
>NW_021844279.1:0-406 GCF_003651465.1 Formica exsecta
GAGCGAGGGCAGCGATACCCTACCCGTCTCACGATCCACGACGGCTGCGTCTTCCTCATCGCTGATGCCGAATCGGGGTGGTGCGACGCGTCACCGCAGAGTATCCTTCGACAACGCACAGGATTCTACTACTAACGGCAGCTCGGCTATGGACAAGGTGATACGCTGCCGCAACAACAAGTGCGGCAACTCTACTACCTTGGCGGAGGCGAGGAGGACCTACAAGAGCTGCCACAACTGCACCTGTCTGTACTGCTCGCGCGAGTGTCGACGAGCTCACTGGCAGCGTCATCGCAGGACCTGTCTTCATTCTCGAGCCGGCAGTCTCTGCCGTCAAGTATTGTCCTCGGCGAAGGAGGATCCGGCTACTCTGAAGCATATCTCCGCCCTCGCTCGACGGGGTCAC
>NW_021844280.1:0-407 GCF_003651465.1 Formica exsecta
TTGGGACGCGAGCTAAAGCAATCGTCGCGAGCCTGATCTACCGTTATCTCCTAATGTGATCTGTATGCTTATTGATGTAGGGCATGCAATCATCGGCCATGAGGAATTAGTAATGACGTGACGTAAATCGAACTATAAAGTTGATATGTAAATTCCCCCTAGTAAATAAACGTGTACCGTACGTTTGCCGGATGCTATTTCTATACATTTCATGTTTTATAGAGCTATCTTTGAACCTTTGTAACTTCCGCATTTAATTCTTTATATCATTCTGGGTTAAAAGAGTTTGATAAATTTGCATCTAGTTGTCAATCATATATCCAAATTAAAGATTAAATTAAGAATTAAATTTAATTGTAGAAAAAAAAATATCTGTCAATATAATTTCACGTAGTTAAAAATCGCCT
>NW_021844281.1:0-407 GCF_003651465.1 Formica exsecta
AATAATATATTGTTAAAGAAAAAATTAATTAAAAATTTTTTTTTTGGAATAATATTATTATTAGATTCTTCTCGAAAAACACGAGTTCATGTATATTAATAATTTCGTAACAAAGAGAATATTAATTCTTTCGTCGTACGCCACATTATATGGAAATATCTTCGTTGAAAAGTGGCGCAAAAATTGCACGTTAGATAAAAATTAATTGTACGGTTTTTATACGGAAGAAAGCTCAAAATGTTAACGGATAATTTTTATTACGCTGCGCAAATTGCCATGTAGCGTGCGCTCGGAAGTCCTGTAAGTTGATAATAGCTCTGGAAACAATAGCCCTTTGTATCATGAGCAAATCCTCTTATTAAAAGCCACGCTTGCTCTACAAGAGTCGAGGGACGAAATAGTAGCAA
>NW_021844282.1:0-407 GCF_003651465.1 Formica exsecta
ATAATACAATAATAAATATATATAAAATAATATTAAATTTTTTTCTTGATTCTGAAAATTACTTTTAATTCAGTGCTTATTCTTACCACCCAATTGGTACTAGAATTTTCTGGAAGAAGTTTGATCCATTCATCCGAGATACGCTTAATATCATTAGCATTACTGCTATTGCGAATATGTGTAATAAATTTAAAATTGAAAGGTGGAATTCCTTTGTGCGTGCTATTTCCATAGTATGCCATTAAATTATCGTCAGAAATATCATATGATTCCGCGATTAACAACCTAATAATGTCATTAAATCATATTAGTTGTATAATAAGTTATAAAAATTAATATATTGAAATTATTTTATATAAATATTATACATATATATAATATTATAACGGTATAATATATTAATAATA
>NW_021844283.1:0-407 GCF_003651465.1 Formica exsecta
ATCATGTGTCTCTCAATCACTCATCGCGTAATTTGATGCAACGGTGTTTGCAACATCTCAAAGTTTAAATAGAAATAAACAAGAATATTATCAATTAGACAGTTCGAAATAGCCGATACGTTGGCTATGCCAGGTTGATTTTTCAGAATTTACTGCAAAAATGTCGATAATATTTACACCGACGAATCAAATAAGACTGACGAACGTTGCTGTCGTTCGCATGAAGAAAGGTGGCAAGCGATTTGAAATTGCCTGTTACAAGAATAAAGTAATATCCTGGAGAAATAAATTGTAAGTCTTTGTGTATCAATAAATAGATTGCGGCTGATAAAGATATTTCTATCTATCTATACATATGTAACGTCATTTATATAATTTCTCTTCTCACATGTACACATAAGAATACA
>NW_021844284.1:0-407 GCF_003651465.1 Formica exsecta
GTCGTGTAGATTACACGATCGGCAATCCTGACTTGAGGGAATGTCACGCTAAATAAAAGTCGACGACACGAGACCTCCGGTAATTTATGGCGCGGGCATCCCATCCTCTCCGCCACGATGTGCGAACAATGCGAAGTGTATCAGGGCGTGGGCAACAAAACTTTAACTTTCGACTCGATTCGATCGTGATAAAATTCGCTCGTGCATTGCAACTTATTTGCAATTAATTATTATAGTAATTAAAATCGAATCATAATCATGGTTTCATGTATAAGTAACTTACGTCGTTCTGGAAATTTGCATAGTTTTTTTTTCAGTGAGACATAAACGCTTATCGCATTTAATTTGGTCTTAATACACATGAAATGTACAGAGGTTAGATTTGAATGAATAATATTTGATTATGA
>NW_021844285.1:0-407 GCF_003651465.1 Formica exsecta
ATTTAATATCGTATTTCTGTGTAGATCATCGCGGAAAGAAAACTTTATCACGAACGCACTAATAATCGATACTTGAAAAACCTTGAAAATGACAAAAAGATAGATGATGTCGAAGTATTTGAAAGTACGTAAGAAATCACAGCTTCTATCTTAGTTCAATTACATCATTTTATATTTTAAATTATGCTTGTAATATTTATACTAAACACATAATTACACGTAATGCAACATATGTCTGCCGTAAAATTAAATCAATATTATTTCTAATAGAAAATCGATATTTTAAACAAGAACAATGTTATATAATTAAAGCGTGACATGCAAAAACAAGATTGACGCTAATGTGTTTTTTTACTTCTAGCTAAAAAAAAGCGGCTAGCCATGTTGGATCTCTTAATAGCGGCATC
>NW_021844286.1:0-407 GCF_003651465.1 Formica exsecta
AGAGAGAGAGAGAGAGAACAACATTGAGCGATCGGAGAGGAGATTGGAGAGGAAACTTTCGAAAGTGCGAATGCACTTGCCGTAGAAACTTTCTTCGGAAACGGGACGAGAGCGCGCGCGAGAAAGCACACAACTCGCTCCCTTACACACGCATATTTTATAACTGCTTAACGATCCGTAACACGCGGAGGGATAACGGACGCCCCTTTTGTAACACGGGACCCAAGAGCCAACAAACCACAATCAAACGCACCCGATCTCGGTTCCCGTAACATAATTTTCTCCCCTCCCTCTCTTCTTGCCTCATATACGTAATTTCAACATTTCGCGTAACGCTACTCCATCTAAAAGACCGAAAGTATTTTAATGCACGTGTAATACACGAGTGTTATACGTAGTATTAACCA
>NW_021844287.1:0-407 GCF_003651465.1 Formica exsecta
AGGACCTTTACGCATTTGTACATATCCTAAAATTTTACGCTCTAATAAAGTTAAAAAAGCAACTCCTACTAATAACATAATTAATAAAATTAATAAATTTAATATATTTAATTTAATATACTGATAAAACTCATATAAAATTATTACTTATATATTTTTAATATTTTATATATATATTAATTAAATTCTAAACTTAATACACTTATCTGCCAAAGTAATTTTAATTTTATATATTAATTAATATTTATCAATTTTTACTATTTATATTTTTATAATAATAATAATAATTATTTAATTTTTTTTAAAATAAATTAAACTTAATAAATAAATAATTTAAATTTTTAACTTTATTCATTAATTTAAATAAAAAAATTATTTAAAATAATTAGTCCTTTCGTACAAAATTA
>NW_021844288.1:0-407 GCF_003651465.1 Formica exsecta
GGTAGAACAAAATACATCTCTTACTTATCCCGAAAATAGTAAAAAATGTCGTTTATGGTGTAGCTAATGAAGGAGAACGAGAATAATGTTATAATAAGAAGCGGAGCGAGGTAGTATTTTATAACGCGGATAGTTTTCGCGCTTCTAAGGACTTTAAACGTTTTCGAGAACGTTAAGTGACTCGGAGTGGAAGCCAGATAGCATTTTATTACCATCAATTAACCATTATCACGAAATATCGTCGAAATATCGTCTAGCTGTTCTGATAGATCGGCTTAGTATACTTTGACGGTGCGTACGTGGCAATTTTTCAGATCGAGATTAGCATAGCGGTGTTTTAAATCGCGTTAAATAGCATAAATAAATTTTCTATCATTTCGTGGCATCAACAATTTCCGGTTATCTTA
>NW_021844289.1:0-407 GCF_003651465.1 Formica exsecta
TTTTTTTCCTTTCTCGTCCGGAGTGAATTTGGTAAGAGATACGTCCGGAAATCCGAGGATATAAATTTGTGTCCCGTGTAGACCAGAACAGGAGAAGAGGCAATGAAATCGTGATATGCATTAGAGTGTTTTTATTCAAATGTATATTTAATTTTTGTTAGAGATAAGTGCATAGCTAGTATCAATTGCGATTTTTTAATGTTTATTATTCATTATCCTGACAATTAAAACAAGCCTAAATTTAAGTTTATTTGAAACTATTTAAAGGAGAACAAAAATTTTTATAAGTCTATAGAAGTGTACAACTTATATGAGTGTATACTTTAATTCAATATACATTCGTCAACAAATTATCGCATAGATAATTTCATGTCAAAATTTCGCATAACTTCAAATAAGCATAACTC
>NW_021844290.1:0-407 GCF_003651465.1 Formica exsecta
TTTTTTTTTGTACAGCAATAGAAGATAAGGAAAAACTTCACTCAAAAAGATTGGATATGTCGAATAACAAAGAACAACAGCAGCAGCAGCAACATTTGCAAACGCAAATAATACAGCAAAGTGGAAGTTCCTCTCATATAACTCAAGAATATTCCGGTAATCCTGCGCTGTCAGTACCTCTACTTACGTTGTTACCATCGCTGCAAAAATTCAGTGCTGGTGTCCAGATAGAGGCAGATTTACAACTAACATTGCAAAAAGCTTTTGAGGAAGGTTTTCGCCAGGGTAGGAAATTTTGCCCTTGTAACGTGTCTAAAAGAAACATTTAGGAGCGTGAAATAGAAAGTTACTAAAATTGTTAGTAAAATTTAAAACAAAATTGACAATAAGATAATTTTTTTTTTTTT
>NW_021844291.1:0-407 GCF_003651465.1 Formica exsecta
GGGAAAATGCGAGAGGATCACTCTTGTAGCGGCATGACACGAGACAAGAATAAATGTTTTGCGTGCAAATAAATGTTCCTTCCGAGGAACCCAAGGTAACGATCTTTAATCTACATTCTTGCAAAACTTATGGTCAAATTTCAGACGAAACATTCACTTCAGATAAATTTTAACTGAATTATAGAAAGTCGAATATTAATCCTAAGATCAATATTAATCTACAACATCGTATGTAAAATTACAGTGTCAAATAAACGAGCTTGCGAATAGCAAAAGGAGTCTGTTACTTTAACTTGCCTTCTTGTTTTATTAGATTTCAAAGACATGGCAGTGCGATAATCGCGTTGCAAATGCGAAATTAATCAGACATATTAATCAAGACAAGGTATTGGAAACAATGACGTACG
>NW_021844292.1:0-408 GCF_003651465.1 Formica exsecta
ATGTATAGTAGAATAAAAGAAATAATTTTGATATTTGTTTCTTCTTTCTAAGTCATTAAAGAGAATCTAAAATAAATTCAACTGTGTCGCGCTTTCTGTACTCCCAAATTTTGATATATCATTATTATAACTAGAATAGAATGTCCTTAAAAATTGGACCCGATAATTTTGGTACCTCTCCACACTTTTACAAACTTTTACATACTTTTACGAACCCTAATGTCGCGTTCTTCTATATTAAAATAAGCAGATCACGTGACAATCTACTATCGCCATCTAATTATCGCCAAATACGCGTTCTTAGACTCTTATATATTTTGATTCTTCTCTTATATTACCATGATTTTATAGAAACATATAAATAAAATGATCGAAGGAAATGTTGGGAATATCCTACCGTATCCTAAG
>NW_021844293.1:0-408 GCF_003651465.1 Formica exsecta
TTTTATAAAAATGTTGTTACATATTTTGCATTATATTTTATTGTCATCATGTGGCATTATCCGTTTAACATGATTCATGACTTTAATTTTGCACATCAGTTTTTGTCAATCTGCATAAAGAAATCAGTTGTCTAAATGAATAAGAAGAATTTGTAGGAACTGATTCATGTTTTAGAAAATTACGGAAATCACTCTTTTCTAAGATGGGCAAATCTCGATCAAAGTGATCACTTTAAGGAACTTAATAATTATGACAACTTCTTACAAATTTTTCAGTTTACGCTCAACTCGCCCGTGTCAGATGATATTTGTGCGTGATTTTGATAAGTTTGTTTTTTGCAGTGGACTGTATATATTATACTCGAATGCTCACTTGTAATTGAAAGAAAACGGACCGAGAGGTTGGGG
>NW_021844294.1:0-408 GCF_003651465.1 Formica exsecta
ACCGCTTCAAAAATATGATGAAAAATAATTTTTTTTGCCAGTTTTATTTTTTCTAATCCAATAACACTATTTACTACTGAATAGTTTATTTAGTTCCAGTTGATTATTAATAAGCTATCAAGTTATGTCGTTAGATTAAGATTGAAAGACGCGTACCTTAAATTGACTCGGATGGTCGAAGCTATTGAAATCAGCCTCCATCTCAATGGCATGATCGAGATTCTGCAGGAACTGTCGTTGAAACGTGACGATTTCCTGAATATTGCCAAACAGCGCGTTGATCTCCGCGTTCGATAGGAAGGTCTCGCGTTTAAGGGGTTCCAAATAGTTCTCCAGCAAATTATTTAAATTCTGTAACAACAACAAAAAAAAAACAGAAGGAAATCGATTAGATACAATATATACATA
>NW_021844295.1:0-408 GCF_003651465.1 Formica exsecta
TTTATTTATTTAATTTTTCAAACAGTATAAATGTAAGAAATATATATTTTTTTTTAATTTCGACTTTTTGCTATTATTGTACAGCCGAAATCTTCTTAACTGTACACATAGTGCATCGGATTGTGTAATTGTGTATTGTGTATATCTTGCTATGCAAAATCACATTATATATGTATATATACAAGCCTTGTTTGATTTTTCCAATGGGAAGAGAGCATTATACAAGAAATTCTCTCTTTTTCTCTTATTTTTTAAAGGTCAATTTATACTGTGTTTTAAACTCGAAACACACTCGGACTTAAAAAATATAATCAGATCAAAGTCCATCTTTCCATTATCACCGTTATACAACTTTAGCAATGGACGATGAATATGAAAAATCAAATAGCTACCTATCATGTATTTCAA
>NW_021844296.1:0-408 GCF_003651465.1 Formica exsecta
AGAGCGGCGCGCACAAGGACGACGTAGAAATGGAGCTTACACGATGCCGTAAGGCGATTTCTTAGACGCTCGCCCCGCAATATAAGTACCTATAATGCTCCGAAACGCGGAGCAAGCGAAACCATTCCATCGTTTATTCGCTATCGCCGCCCGATCTGTCTATAAACAACAGTCTTAACGGTTATCGGAAGATTGCTAAACCGCTTTAAAAATACTAATAACGATGTCGATCTAAGCGTATCCCGCGTATCCTTAAGATCGCGGATTAACTCTAATAGCGTCGCGTAACGTTACGTTCATTGCGATAAGTATCGTATCGGTTGGAATACGTAAAGTTCGAGCAAGTATCAATTTTATTTGCGTACAGTTTCATCGAAATATTTGGAGAGAAATAATCGAAGAGAGAGC
>NW_021844297.1:0-408 GCF_003651465.1 Formica exsecta
TTCCTTAATGGCTTTTCTAATGGAATTGGGTTAAAAGGGTCTTTAGTGGATTTGGGTCAAAAAGGTTTTTCCTTAATGGCTTTTCTAATGGATTTGGGTTAGGAGCCCAAAGGGTAAGCAATTCTCGAGGTTGTGTGTTATTGTTACCCAAAAGTGCAGTTTCGGACCCGTAATATATATATATATATATATATATATATATTCCACTGGGTAAAGATAGCCGGGTAAAATATAGATACGATTCTACCTTATAGTGGTGTATCATTTCAGCAACACGGGGTGTCCTGCAGTTCCCCAATGCTCAGGCGTCGAAGCGTCGTACCATCGATGTAGGATTTCCGCTCGGATTTGTAGGTACCTTGTCCGTCTCGGATCCTTCTCGTCAATGTTGAAAGGCGGGACCACGGG
>NW_021844298.1:0-408 GCF_003651465.1 Formica exsecta
TTTTTATCAAAATACATCCACACCGAGCTCCTTTTCCTTGTTGATTTGTTTGAATTTATTTCATTGATAGCAGGAACATTAGATTTATGCACAATTCGTGGAGTTATGGTTGATTGGGCGACTTTTACTGCTGGCACTGTTTCATCTGTCATATTGCTACTTATCTCCCTTAGAGAAGAATCTACTATTTCATTGGGATCATGTGGACGAAAGGTTGGTTTATTGCTGGGGAGTAATTGTTCCTTATTTATCACTGATGTGCTAGAGAGAGAGAGAGAGAGAGGAAATATTTATATTATATTATATTATAAAAATATTTACAAATAAAAAAAATGTGGAATCTTGAATGAAATAGATAAAATTGATTTGCAAAGAAACCAATTGCTGGATTTGATAACTAAAAAAAAA
>NW_021844299.1:0-408 GCF_003651465.1 Formica exsecta
AGAGAGAGAGAGAGAGAGAGAGAGAGAGAGAGAGCGTACATTATTTATATTCATTCTAGAATTTTGAAATAAAAAGAAATTTGAAAAAATCTGGATCTTTTTGCAAAAATGCACGATTTCATCGAAAATATATCTATACCGATGGCTGCTTAAGTTTTCAACGTTGATCCAAATAATTATTTAAAAAGGCTGTATCAAATGAAGAAATAATGAAATAACTGGAGTGATGAAAACATATTTAATCGGATATTTATTATTTTATTTACATATTTATTCGGACATTTATATATTTATGTGGAATTTATTATGGTATAATAAAAAATTCCAGATTTATTTCAAGATGTCGAATATTATAATGATACATATACTGCGTGCAAATTAATCGCAAAGAATTTATCCGCTCGCGCA
>NW_021844300.1:0-408 GCF_003651465.1 Formica exsecta
CCCTACTGCGAGGAATCCGGAATTCGCCGCGATGCGAGGTCGCGAACCCCGCGAGTCGATCGTTGCGCGGTCGTTACTTCCAGTCATTCCTGCCAGGAGGCAGCGTGGCACGGAGGGGTTGCATCCCTTTGTCGCATCCCTCTCTGGTATTTGGTCAGAGTATCGTGCGAACAGCGGAGAGCTCGCGGTTTACACTTACAAATGTATTATTCGACCAGTATCGACATTGCATTAGCGACTGGCTACGCTAAATTGTTTGCGGCGAACTGTCGTTATTCTCACTTATGGACAGAAAGAGAGTTGTCGTGGCATCAAACGATTATGGCTCTTGTTTATATTTTATCGTAAGCCATGCGAATGCTTGAAATCTGGATTACTCAACGTCACAGTGATGATGGCGAGCGAGCC
>NW_021844301.1:0-408 GCF_003651465.1 Formica exsecta
CCCTCATCCAGGCGTACGAGAACGTGATCAGACTAAAACACGATCCGGCTTTCCCGATCGCCCTTTCGGGAGCAGATTCCATTGTGGCAATTTCACAGAGAGTCAAATTGCCTAAATAAAGATATCTCGCGTGATTGCGTGCCGATACAGGTGTAATATTTGATTATATTAATCTTGCGATTTTTAAAACGGAAGAGATATTAATAAAACATTTGAAGAAAATTTTCTAAATTTAATGAAATCTAACATATCAGAATTTATTATTTTCTCGAAGAAATTTCAAAAGTAAAAATATTAATTTCGATAAAAAATTGTAATTTTAAGCGACATACTTTTACGGTAAGCGTTTGCATAAATCACGTCAAATGTTCTTCGATTAGTGTTAAAAGGGCTTAACTTGGGCTCTCG
>NW_021844302.1:0-408 GCF_003651465.1 Formica exsecta
TTCTCCAGCGAAGAAATGGGGTATTTTTACCGTGGACATAGCCTAAAAGGAAATTGGATTTTTGTTGAAGCTGAGTTTAAAGGAGTAAACTCAGAGTATGAGCTTATATTGCAAAGGTTAAAGGAAATTGTTGAGAAAAAAAATAAAAGCCAGCCAATAAGAGGAAAAACTGCTGGGTGCATATTCAAAAATCCAAAAAACTACCGAGCATGGGAGTTAATTGATAAATCTGGCTGCCTAGGGTTAAATATTGGTGGAGCTAGAATCTCTAAGAAACATTGTAACTTCTTGCTCAATTACGATAATGCAACTGCATCTGACTTGGAAAACCTTGGCAACAGAGTAAAAGATGCAGTGAAGGATAAATTTAATGTTGAACTTGAGTGGGAGATAAGGGTTTTGGGTAGC
>NW_021844303.1:0-408 GCF_003651465.1 Formica exsecta
TATGTATGTATGTATGCCCCTCAAATGTTTGTTTATTTATTTATTATATATATCTACTGTGTCTTATTTAAAGAGAAAAATTAACAATAATATTGCAATGTTCTCGGATAACGCAATTATTACACATTATAATTTTTTTGTTTCCATAAAATTTCTAAAAAAACTCAATAATATCCTGCAAATACATTTTGTCGATTTCACCGGTGATTCCTTTGTAAAGATCGCAATCTTGGCGAGATCATCGTGATTCTTTCGCAAGCTTCCGCGAACACAACATCGTCTTCTCAACGATCGCGCGTCGTTGGGTGAATGACTCCTCGATGATAGGCGCTCGCTCATTAACGTGCATGCGTATCGCGCGACTCGCGGTCAAACCAACGCAGGGTGCGGGCCTCACCCCTCTCTCTC
>NW_021844304.1:0-409 GCF_003651465.1 Formica exsecta
AATAAAAATTCTTATTCATTTTATAAAAAAAAATGATAAAGGGGGAACTCTTGCTAAGTTAAATGAAAGCATTAAACAAATTAAGTTTAAGTTTAAAGAAGAAAAATTATTAAAAAAAAAATTAGATGATATATTAAAATAATAAAAAAATATGCAAATAATAAATAAAATTAATCTGTAAATAAGTATATAAATTAATCAAAATAAGTTTTTTAAAAAAATTAATATTAATATTCATCTAGTTTGATTAATTGAAGAGTATGTTAGTAATATTTTAAAATTAAGTAGATTAATTATTTTGAAAGTAGAGATGAAAGAAGATGAAAGAATTATAAAGTATATAAATATAATATTTATTTCAATAATTGATAATATATAAAAAGGAATAATTTTTTGAATAGTTAATAAA
>NW_021844305.1:0-409 GCF_003651465.1 Formica exsecta
ATAAAAAATGACAGAATATAAATGACAAACAACTTATAAATAACTGAAATAGGTGTCAACAAGTAATAAATAATATTCCAAATGTAAAGAAAAAAATATTATTTTTTATTGTCGTATTAAATCTCTCCCCCTCTTCCCCTCTTTCACTCTCACTCTCCCCTCCTTCCTTTTTTTTTTTGCATTTACATTATTTTATTATTATATATTATCAGATAATATCAATTAAAATCAATATTATTATATTTCTTATTTGATGGTGTTTTTAATCACGCATATTAGTATCGCATTATTATACAAGTTCAAAAATATAGAACAAAAGTGTCAAGAAAACAACATCAATGTTTGCGTTATAAACATTACTTCGTGTCACTCGATATGTTCAACCAGACTCTTTTCAATAATTCACGGT
>NW_021844306.1:0-409 GCF_003651465.1 Formica exsecta
ATAATTAATTTTATGTACAAAAATATATTTTAAATAAAAGATTAAAATGTATATTATATATTTTATAGATATATAGATCAACAAGCAATCGGTAACAGAATGAAAACAAAGCGAAATTTGATGAGATAAGTGATTAAAATGACGGCGGCAAATTACGACGATGATAAATGATAAAAATAATGACTGCAATTATGACAACTACATAAAATCGCCGGAGGATGTGCGGTCTCGTTAGAGCGCGCAATAGGTACACAAAGTCGAGCATTATTTTGATTTTGCCTACTCTTGGCTATAGTTAAAAGCAAATAGTTTCTGAGAAAATGTTTCCGTCCTTGCGTTGTCGGTTTCGAAATTGACTGTTGGATAATAAAATATAACTAGAGTTACTGATGTGAGACATATATATATA
>NW_021844307.1:0-409 GCF_003651465.1 Formica exsecta
ATCAATCAAATAAAAAATAAAATTCTATATTAATTGAATTAAAATTAAATAGTAATCATTCTATTATAACACCTATATCCATATAATAATAATAAAATCTTAATAAAATAAATAAGATAAATAATATAAATATAACAAATGAATAAATTAATAAATTATTAATTATTTAAGATAAAACAAATTTCTTTAATCCCACAAATTAATATTTTATAAATAAACTACTTAAACCCTTTAAAAATTAATATAATAAAGATAAATTTAAAATTAATAAAATTAGTGGTTTAATATGAATTAATAAAATCATATAATCTTTTAAATAAATATTTATATATATTTCTTCCGTATAAATATAGCCATGCTGAATATAAGAATATAAATATAATGAATAAGCTCTTCTAAAAAAACAAAT
>NW_021844308.1:0-409 GCF_003651465.1 Formica exsecta
CATAAATTGTTAAATCAAAGTCAATCCTTTCTCATTGATCCACACCGTCGATAAGCTCGTCATTAATACCCCATAATTTACTATTAACTATCATGCCGTAATGGCTAATTAACATTTGCGAGACTAACACTCTCGCATAGAATTTCATCCATGACATCAATATAATTCGGCTTGAGCAAAAATATTCGTTAAGGGCTACAACAAAAATGCGAGGGTAGACCAAAAATTTCGTGCTCGAGTATAACTGGTAGTAAAATTGAAATTATCTACTTTTTTCTAAGATTCTAACACAACTGGATAATTAAAATCATCCATTAGCGATATTCTGCTATTTACTGTTAATGATAAAGATAAGAAATAATATATGATCGAAAATTAATACGATACGATTAATTTATTTTAATAGACA
>NW_021844309.1:0-409 GCF_003651465.1 Formica exsecta
CGGAAATAGCTCTCATTGCCTTGTCACCTCGTCAAAACACTCGCTATATGCGATCGTAAAGGAGGAGCGTGTTATCAACGTGATAACGAATAGAATTACTCGTACATCTGGCCATGTGTTATGCACGTGAACAGCGCGTGTTTACCGTATTAACGAGATACGAATAGGATGAATTCCACACAGACACATGCTATTTCACCGATATAGTCTCGCTAAAACACGGCCTATAAATAACCAACAACATACGCGAAGGTCGCAAAGGAACGTGAAAAAATACGCCGTTTATCATTTAGCGCTCGCATTTACCATTATGCACTTGATAAACCCTAACTTTGCATCCTGTAAGATGCATTTCTATTTTTTATACTCTCGCGATTTCTTAATGAATTTATTTACAGAATTTTTTTTT
>NW_021844310.1:0-409 GCF_003651465.1 Formica exsecta
TATATATATATAAATATTGATTACGTGTATTCATTATATTAAAATACTCTAATACAATTAAATATTAATGTTTAATATTATAATGTTTTGATAATCAAAACGAGAAAAAGATGAGAGAAAGAGAAACAATAATGAAATAAGAGCAGGGCGAGGGAGGGTGGGGGACGATGAGAAAGAGAGAAAGAAAAGAAGGCGAACTTTTTCATCACGCTGAAAATTTTCTCACGGATACGTACTCGTCGCTCGACGTGGTATCCTTCGAAGTACATCCGCCCATGTCGCTGCGATGACGAGGAGACTACGACGACAAAGACGACGCCCCTGACGAGCGAGAGATGAAGGAAGAGGAAAAGAGAGATACAAAGAGAGAAAGAGAGTAATGATCTAACAAGAAGGTTGAAAAAGTCTC
>NW_021844311.1:0-409 GCF_003651465.1 Formica exsecta
TTTCAGCCTGCTATTCCCCTTCCATTTATATATGTTCTAAGCACGCGAGTCGGCCAATTGACAGTACCTTATATTATCGCATCTCAATAATAGTTGAAACGATCGAATTCTTACTAGATTTAATCGATAGCTTGAGTTCGAATTATATAAAGAAAATATCTTTAGTTTTGCCCTGTATGTTTTATAAAACGGAGATATACTGATGCAAAGTCTCAATGTGAAAATTTTCTTTTAAGAAACATCCCGGTTATTTTTTATCTCTCAGAGAATGTCTGTTTCCCGTTTTTAACACAAGATGGCGCTAGCAGCATTCGACGTGTGTTAAGGTTAAGATTATATAAAAGAAGGTTAAGTCATACTATTGATACTATGTATACCAATGAGCAACCCATGATGCATTGCAAAAGGC
>NW_021844312.1:0-409 GCF_003651465.1 Formica exsecta
TTTTTTATTTATTATATAGAGTTTTGGTTCATATTTAAAAAAACCCAAAAAGACCACAATATGAATTATACGTCAGAAAATAATAAACATAATAACATATCAACTTTGATGCGATATAATCTCTCAATCTCCTGGAATACATACGGCCGATACCAGCATGTCGGTTGCTGTTCCTTCGGGACGCTCTAGGAAACGTGGCTTTAATGAGCCAATTATTTAATTGCTCGTTGTCTTAGAGCTTCTTATTTACGAGACTTAGTTTATACAAGCCGGACGTCCGCGAATCGTAGAAAATTGCTAGGAATCTAATCCACACGTCTAATTGTAAGAATATCAGTGGACCAGCAGCCAGCATCCATCAGAGATGAACTCATCAAGGACGCGCTTCGGTAGAATCTCAATTAAGGCT
>NW_021844313.1:0-409 GCF_003651465.1 Formica exsecta
TGTGTGTGTGTGTGTGTGTGTGTGCGTGTATGTGTGTGGGGATGTGCGATGGACGCGTGAATGTATGCGTGTTACGTATACGGTGCGTGTATTATGTGTATGTACGTGTGTGCGTGCGCGCGCGCGAGCGCGAACGTGTGTACACGCGTGCGTGTTTATGGGTCTATATCTCGCGCGAAATCCGCAGCTCTGCGATACCTCGAGTCGGCCGGACGGCGGACGGACCAGCTCTGGGCCTGACGTCCAGACGCCCCTCTCCACCGTCTGCGAGACGCGTCCGACGTGGTAGGAGAAGAGATACCTCCCTGCGCGCGCTTCCGCCCCCACCCGATCGCGCGCTCCGCGACCGACTGCGACCGACGCGACGCCGCGCGCTCTGTCCTCCCCTCCTCTACTCTCTCTCTCTCTC
>NW_021844314.1:0-410 GCF_003651465.1 Formica exsecta
AACTCGTATACTCACACTTCCTGTACATACGATACACGCACAGCGTGTATATTATAATTCGCACGTATGCATATATACGCGCTCTATACATACAGTGCACTACCCGACAAAGATTCGTTCCGTTTTCCTAGCGAGATGAACGTAGGAGTGGGGATATCTATGCTGCGTTCACCGTAAAAGAGTATTAATGAAATTTTAAAAGAATATATTTCGCAAAGAGGTATACTAGTAGTAATATAGATTACGAGTATTAATTTTGTGTCTTTAAATATTATCGAAAATTCGCGTCTTCGTAGGTTCGCAAGTTTGTAGGACATGTAGGAGAATGTATTTTGCGAAGGGTTTGCGCGATAATGGCGTTCACGAGCGGTAATGTGTCTTAAGACGCTCGAAAATTCGTTTCTGAATTA
>NW_021844315.1:0-410 GCF_003651465.1 Formica exsecta
ACACAATACTTAAAAACATTACCTCATACTATACTTGTACAATAGTTATCCCAGCACGCATAGACCCAAAAATGCATTATTTCTAGCATAAAGATCTCACTGTAAATAAAAGAAATTGATTAATAACTTGAAAATTATTAGGCTTATGTTACATGTACATACTCTTGTATTATAAACTATAAAAATATAACAAAAATACTCACCTGTAATTATAATGTGTGTTATTACATACATTCGAAGACTTGTCCCTCATTGTTAAAGTACGCTAACTTTTCATGTAAGCAAACAATGCTTATTCAATGTCAGTACGCAGAGAAAGCAAAGTTTCGGTAGCTTACAAATATATGTTTGATATTACAAACACGATAATGAGATATTAAAGCAGTAAAATACGCGAAGTTAAGATATCT
>NW_021844316.1:0-410 GCF_003651465.1 Formica exsecta
AATTAATTTCCTTATCTATTGTTTATGTGCTATGCAAATTTGTCTGATTATCCCCTTATATTGTCGTTTTATCGAACAAAATGATAAAGTTTTCTATACAAACTGATAAAACTGATTTAATATTTATTTTTGATTATTGATTATCGATTTAAATTTCTATCGCGATCGATCTTAAATTTGCCATAAATATTATAATAAATAAATATATTTATTTATTATAATAATATTATAATAAATATATATATTTATTTATTATAATAATAATATTATAATAAATAAATATTAGGATTTGAGTATCGCTAAATACGATTTTTGCGCAAGATATCAATAAGTGTCACCAACTTAAAGCCCGTATCAGACTACGCATTGAAAATTAAAGATTGGAATTTGACTAATCAGAACAAAAGGAA
>NW_021844317.1:0-410 GCF_003651465.1 Formica exsecta
CAGCTGCAGCGTGTTTTACTTTTGACAATGAGAGGAGCGCGCGGACGTTTACGATAATGAAACGTTATACTGATCCATAACAAAACATATTTTGACACATTCTTTGGAAACACGTTAAAAAAATAATCTAATTAGTTGATAACTTTTATGAGATTTGACAAAAATTTTTTTAACAGCATTGAAAAAAGATTCTGTCAATCTATGACTATGTTTTACATAAAATGCTAAAATGTCTATGTTCGAATGGAAAAGAGCGTGTTCCAACTCCTGTGATCAAAGGTTTATTACAAAGCTTTATTACAATAATTACAAAGAGAACCGAGTGCGTATCACGCATGCAATTCCGCATTCAAGGGAAATGCGTGCAAGCTGTTCGTCACGAAGAAACGATTTTATGGAGAGAAATTAGC
>NW_021844318.1:0-410 GCF_003651465.1 Formica exsecta
AGTAATATGTGTGCCTGTGTGTGAGTGTCATTGCGAATGTAGGCTGAGGCAAAATAAATGATCGTAGGTGATACTTTTCACATCAAACATGACGAATCCTCGGAATCTCACTGGCGAACAAATGAGCGCTTATTTCGGTTACGCCGTAGCATCCGGCGATATAGACGGAGATGGGTTGGACGACCTGATAGTCGGTGCACCCATGTACACAGTTCCGGATAATCCGGAAATGACCATCGAGACCGGAAGAATCTACGTTATCTAGCAGGGCGGCGGCGCGGAGAAGTTCCGCAGATTCGATATAAGGTAGCGAAACTTCACAAGTACTTTAAGAAGGAAAAGCAATTGTATATTACGTTTAACATAGAATGTGTACGGGGAAAAGATTTCCATAAAGCGGCAGAGATTCT
>NW_021844319.1:0-410 GCF_003651465.1 Formica exsecta
ATTAATCCGCTTTTGCCTAATGTTTGCATAACTGATCAATTAATGAGCGTTTAAATCGACTTGGGAAGCGCTGAGCTCCGAGAAAAGGGTAATGGAAGTAGTCCATGTAATCAAAGCGATATTGATAAGGGAAATAGGAAATTATGTTATCAGTATTAATCATGCGGAGTGGGTACGAAGTATATTCTAATGCATAGGAAATGTAATTTGCGATGAATATATGCATCAGTCTTGTCGTGAACAGCAACGCGTGTGGCCTTGCTAACACTCACACAAACGCGTTTCTTCCGAGTAAAAACACTGATTATAGATATGTTGTAACAGCACGTCTGAACGGTAATAGGCATAATTATTATCGTAAATATTTTGTTTGAAATAACTACAGCGTAAGTGAAATTCTGCCTTTTTTT
>NW_021844320.1:0-410 GCF_003651465.1 Formica exsecta
CATCGTCTTTTCAAAACAAATATTAAAATTATACATATAGACGTTGTGTAAATAATGTTCTGAAAACTTTACAATAAAAATGGCTATTTGATATATAATTCATATCTAACGACAAGCACACTGTTTCTATAATGGGCAGTTTTTTGTAGGATTACATTTATCCATAAAAGTACTGCATGTAACATTAATTATAAATCAATATAACAACATATCAGCGCTAAAAGCTAGCAAACTATTATAGAAAACGCTATAGAATGTTACTTTCTCTCTTTCTCATATTCGCCTCAATCACTCTTCATTCATTATCATCATATTGCATTATACACATTCGAAACATAAGTGTAAATAAAAAAAAAACAATTCGCTTTTTCGTTGGGAGCAAACATACGCGAACGTGTGTGCATGTAGCA
>NW_021844321.1:0-410 GCF_003651465.1 Formica exsecta
TTATATACAAAGGCATTTTTGCTACATTACAATGATGTTGCAAAGTCTTCGCAGCGTGTTCATTACAACTTATATGAGAAATTTAGCGCGAAGCTATTTTCATTTTAATTTATTCTCCTTAACTTATCTTTATTAAATTATATAGCGTAAAGTTTAATATAAATGAGGTATAAACTTATAAAGTAATGTTTATAACATAATAATATATTTTTTAAGATACACATTTCGCGCTTTACACGTATACAACACGCTGGCGCGTATTCTTAATCGAAATTAATGTATGCCGAAAAAAATAAAAGTTAAAAAGAAGGATAGGTTTACATAGTTCTACGAAAATTCTGCCCATTAGTTTACATTGTTTTTCTTGCGGATGATTTAGCGACTTTTCAATGGCATAAGATCGGTTAAAG
>NW_021844322.1:0-410 GCF_003651465.1 Formica exsecta
TTACACTTAATTCGAATATATGTATACTTATTGTTAGTCACAAACATACACTAATTTAATATTTTAAAATTACGATGTATATGTATAATAAAAGTACCTTTGCGATCGTATTGCTTCAGTATCGATTTCTCGGCAGAATCTCTTGGCTGACAGATCTTGTCGCGAAAGCAATCTAGCAAGGCACGCAATTCGCATTGTCGCATCAAAAAATTTAGATATTTTAAGCACAATGACACGAAAGTTAAAACAAGAAATAAGCCCTCCGTTACAGCTTCCATATCGTTTCTTATACGTACGAGCTCGATTACTTCGAGTATCGTGAAGTAATGTATTAAAATAGCAATAGTATACCTATCAACATTATCTACGTGAAAGGGAAAGAAATATGTATGTGTGCACGCATCCATTGC
>NW_021844323.1:0-411 GCF_003651465.1 Formica exsecta
ATACGTCTGTTTTATTACGCTCACCAAAAATTATCAAAAAAGGTAATAAAAAAATATTTTGTTAAGTTCTAAAATATTAAATTATAAATTGTAAGAAATTGTGTAAGCAATTAAAATGGCACTTTTTGTATGGATTATGCACGTGTTATTAATAATATTGTGATTATGTATTTTGATCTAAATTAACACTTATATTTTACATTGATGAATACATATACCAAAACATAAATTTGTTTTTATTATTTTTTTCGTAATATAAATGCATTTCTCCATTTTAAAGTAAAATGAAATAATCTGTAATTTATTATAAATACTTTTTCTATATTTAGTATCTATGAGCGGCCCGGAACAGCAATTGTCAAAATCATCTAATGTCTTTATCGATGAAAGAGAGAGAAGTGAGTATAATAT
>NW_021844324.1:0-411 GCF_003651465.1 Formica exsecta
AAAAAACAAAAAACAAAAAAAAGGCAAAAAACAAAAATCTCTGCGTGCGAGCCCGGTTTATCCGAAATGAAAAGTTGACTCCGCGAAATTTCGCTGCGTGTAGATTTAAATACCGCGAATATCACGCGAATATTCGCTCTTTGAAAACATAGACCGGACCCGCCGCGTGCGTCCCGTTATAGTGATGTACGATCCACCCGCTCGGATATACATGAAAATACAATTCGGGATAAAATTGCGGAAACAAACGAGCTAACAAAACTGCGGGCGTGTTTCTCTTCAAAGGCGGATTTAAAAAATCTAAATCCCATAAAAACATCGTTCTCGAAGAAAGAGATTTATTTCTGTTACACTGTATTGGAAAAGAGAAAAGGGGAAAAAAGAAAAACTTGCCTGAGACAGTTTTCGATG
>NW_021844325.1:0-411 GCF_003651465.1 Formica exsecta
AAAAATAAACACTAGCAAGGATGGATCGTCCCTATAAAATATGATAACGCTCAGAAGCCTTATATAGTTTCCAGTGGATGCGCCGTTGCAAAAACGTCATAAATATGCAGTACGGCGATCCGATGCGACAGGTTCGTTCTCAGAAGGTGCCGACCCCGATTTACTTTGCATAAACCGGTGTATAAGAATTGCTGCTCGACATACCGTTACGTCGTTTAATGTTTTTAGGATACTTGCGGATACTACCGTCAAACTTTGCCAACAGAAATATCGAAAACGTATTATAAATGAGTATTCTTGGACACTACTCCAATTTCTAATTTACAAAATTTTCAAACTATACAATATCCATAATATTCTCATAATAAATTGCAAGATAATTGTATGCATTTCGAAAATCGTAAGCTTTAT
>NW_021844326.1:0-411 GCF_003651465.1 Formica exsecta
ATGACTTACATTTATTCATTTTAAAGTAATATTTAGATAACAATCAACTAAATAGATAACAATCTATTTCTAACTCTCTAGTACTGCAATCTAACTTTCTAGTACTGCAAAAGGATTTTGATAAATGTTAAATATCTATGAAACTCGAAAATTTTAGGGCGTACGTCAAATTAAAGGTGTATAGTGTACATCTAATGTAAGGTCTATCGCTAGGTATATGTCTATGTGTATGTCCCATCTAATTGTATTTTTTAAAATAGCTTTCAGTGTACAAGAATTACCATCCGGCTTTTTGGTTAAAAATTCCCAAAAAGAAAACTATTCCACTTTAGCTCTTGGTGGTCAACGATTGAATTTACAACAATTTCCGATTATTGATGATCAACAGCAAGTGCTGAATAATATAGTATC
>NW_021844327.1:0-411 GCF_003651465.1 Formica exsecta
TGTGATAAGGAGATTACAGATAATACCGAAAAACTTTATAAATTATTGCAATTTCAAAAATTACGATACTTTCATATTGTCAGTCAAAGCGAAACATGGATTGATATTTTATAATTTAATTAGTATTTTTGATATTGAGAAATTTATTGACACAAATATTTAAAGATTTATTTCTAATTATTTAAATTTTTATTTCTCAATTGAAAAATTTTAATCGAAAATAAATAAAGTGAGATAATGATAATATACGAAAACAGATCGAAGAAAATTTTCAGAAAGCGAACGATCGTAAGTGCAAGAACATGTCGTTTTAAAAAAAGCCGAGGCTCAGAGTCTCGAAAGCGTAAACACATTACGAAGGCGGGAACGGGGGTAAGAGCAAAGTGTTTAATTGCATGTATTGCCGAGGCA
>NW_021844328.1:0-411 GCF_003651465.1 Formica exsecta
ACTGAACGTAACCATTCCAAGTAGCTGACACTGGGTCGCACTACTTCACCAATAGCACTATCTTGCTAAACATAGTTTAGTTCGAGTGGCTGAGGAGGGACTTGAACCCCCGACCAAGAGATTATGATCCTCCTGCTCTACCAACTGAGCTACTCAGCCTAATTGAAAACCTTGCTATATATGTGACCTACATGCTTTGTATAATATTTCAAATCAAACAAAGATTCAAGTTTTTCCGAGTTAATAACCTTAAGTAAAGGTTTATCTTGTTTCAATTCGGCCAGAAAATCGCTGTTGTTTTGTTTCACTTTCATTGCATTGCTCTGAACAATTTTATACGCCTCTTCCCTCGCCAAACCACTATTTACTAACTCAAGCAATACACGCTGTGAGAAAACTAAACCTTTTGAA
>NW_021844329.1:0-411 GCF_003651465.1 Formica exsecta
AAAAATACATGGAGAAAGAATTTTATTTTTAAAGAATATACTTTTTACATGTATGATATGATGTGTCCTTGGCAAAAAATTGTAAAACACTTTTGATCAAAAATACATTTATTCTTTTTCTTAGTGTTGTTGCACTCGACAATACATGTATAAGTAATGAAACACAAATCGAGCGATTGCATTCATTACTTATGAGTAAATTTTATAAATACAGAAGATTTAGAAACAATATATACATTTATATATTTATATTTAATTGACGACAAAATGTACTTTAAAAAAATTTTAACGCGCGCGTATTTAATATTATAATATTATTATAATTTATGTCTAATCTTCCAATCCCATCGTTGCTTTTCTTTACAAAGAATCTCCATTTGAGATTTAATATTAATGTTTAAATAATCATAT
>NW_021844330.1:0-411 GCF_003651465.1 Formica exsecta
ACATTGTATGACATTATATTATATCATATGATATTATAAATTATATCATTATTATAATATCATTATGATATTATTAATTTTTGTGCACCGTTTGCGATTTTAAGCAAATATAATTAAATTAATTATTAATGATTAATTAATTGAACATATTAAATAATAAATAAAATACATATTGAAAAATTAATAAATAAATCTACATATAGTATATATGCTCTATAAATTAATTAAAAGTAATCTATTACCATACCTTTTAAATCTGTTTAATGCTTTGACATCTATTAAATGTTGATATATCAAATCACTAAAATTTCCGTCAGCCTCCAGCTATTCTGAAATAGCTGTTTGAATTGCTGAATAACAAACAGTCATTATGCACGAAGATGCACACGCCTCGGATATATCCCCGAAAAA
>NW_021844331.1:0-411 GCF_003651465.1 Formica exsecta
ATTATTTTCTTTATATAATAAAAATATGTTTCGTAATTAGCTGTATATAAATGTAAGAGTGAAATATATCAATTTAATTTCATAGTTGTCAAATAAAAAATTTCAATTTTATATTTACTTTTTTATCTAAAAAACTTAACGTCGAATAAATTAACAACGAATAAATTCGTTGATACCACGAATTTTCGTTTATCCAAGTCATCGATGACATGTATATATGAATTAAATAATCAATATGAATTAAATAATGAAAAATAATATCAATTCTTGATCCCTCGCAGATTGTTCGGCAACAGCGTCTCGGAACGGCGTCAGGGCGATCGTAGATCTCCGGCGTCCAGCCCGGCGAGCGTGACAGCCGCACGTGGCACGCCGACCATCTCTGGCGGCTCGCAGCAACAGCAGCAGCAA
>NW_021844332.1:0-411 GCF_003651465.1 Formica exsecta
ATTTAATATTTCTAAGTAGGAAATATATTTAATTCAAAAAACAATTTCATTAAACTATTATATAATTTGGATTTAGAATATCTTAGAAAATTAAAAAATTCAGTTTTTATTTATTAAAAACTAATAATATATATCTAATATAGACATAGAATATTAATATACTTAAGAAATATTAATATACTTAAAATATATAATATACTTAAGAATGTATTGCACATAAGTCATTATGATCAAATGAGTTTATCTTATGTTCAACACGAGAATATTTTACTTTTAATTTAGTGGAAAAAAATACTATAACCTGCAATGCACTTTATAGCATACGAATCAATGCAATTATGTACAGCGACGTAAGTGTTAAAATCTTAATTCTAATTCTCGAATTTGATGCGCACGTAAAACTCGACTTTT
>NW_021844333.1:0-411 GCF_003651465.1 Formica exsecta
ACCTAGAAATCTACCTATATCAGCAAGACATTTTTTTGAGTGGTCATATGCGAGCATTCGAGCGTGATTTATATCGCGTCGTGTGATATAACATATCGCTAATGAGATACATTTTCCGTATTTTTGAGCGTCAATGTTAATTGTGCCAATTTGTATCCAATTTTAATTTTCCCGACATCTTTATATATCCATCAATTAATGATCAATATGCTCATTTCGTTCTAATTATTATGAAATTGATATGAAAGTATGATTTACCATGTGCGTCTCGATAGTAAGCGTGCGTCACGCTTCGAAACCTCTCCTGGCCGGCCGTGTCCCAGATTTGCAGCTTGATCGGCGTGTCGTCGACGGTGACAACTTTGTTCTGCAAGAATATATAGGAAATATAATTTTTATAGAGCCACGAGA
>NW_021844334.1:0-411 GCF_003651465.1 Formica exsecta
CATTAAAACAAATTTGTTCTTACATTTTATAATTGATTTAAATTTAAACAAATTACTTTGAAAATTAATATTAACAAATTATTAATGTTTAAAAATTAATATGTTTCAGGTGTGATAAGAAACTCCCATGCAGATGCAACAGATGATCAAATATCATCTCCAATAAAAATATGGTTGGCCCATGCAAAAGAACGTGCTGCTAAAGAAAAAAGTGATATTTGATGGATAAAATATGTTTTGATAGTTCCTAAAGTTCAAGTTATCAATATATGAATTTCGTTGATATTTACTGCGTGCAATGCAGAGAATATAGTATATTATAATATATTAAATAATATTTTATAAAGAAAATTTCTTAGCATATGTATATTATATGTATATAAAATATATGTGCAATATATAAAAACGAGA
>NW_021844335.1:0-411 GCF_003651465.1 Formica exsecta
CCCGTTAATATGAGAAGTTATTCTTATTACATACAATAAATGTAAATATTAATTATTATTATACATTTATATATACGTATTTACTATATATTATATTAAATCAACACACAAGTGTGTGTATTATTTTATTAACTTTTCTTCTACTGCGTTAATTTCTACGATAAATACTTATCATATCTTAAAAACTCTCTCTCTTTTTATATATTATTATACGCTTATATTACGTTATGTTTGCTGGGATGAGAATTTTCAATATTGATTCTCCTCGCTTTCTCTCAATCCTGTTCACTTACTTCAAGTTATTCCATTTTTCTTTCGACCCAGAAACTTTCAGGAACCGTCAAGTACTCCATAAAAGAATCTATTGATAGCAACTGAAGGTCTATTATGCGGAAATCCATCATGGATTTG
>NW_021844336.1:0-411 GCF_003651465.1 Formica exsecta
TAACGCTCAAAGAAAACAGTATTTATTATTATAATACACTAAATGCATCTTCTAGTATATTCTATTTATTATTATAATACACTAAATGTATCTTTCAAAATGTATTTTCCAGCAACTAAATATTTTTTTTTTTATATATCACCTCTATCCTAACTCTTGAAATTTTTGACACAAGAAAATTTTTTCATTAAATATCATTTTTTTTTAAATTAGATCTTTCGAAAATTATGGTAAATTTGTTAGCAAATAATTCTAATTAACAATGTAGTAATATAAGATTTATAAATATGAAATAATATATGTATATCTCAATTTTAAAATAATTTTTCGATATTTGATAATGTGCAAATATTCCAACATTTATGATATAAAATACCAGCTTTTTAAAATAGTCTAAATAGTCACATACCC
>NW_021844337.1:0-411 GCF_003651465.1 Formica exsecta
TAATAAATATATAATAAAAATAATAAAAACAATAAAAATGATAAGTACGGAAGTAAATAATTTTGGAATCAAAAAAGAGTTACAGCACTAAAATGTATGTTTGTTACTAACTTTATTAAGATGAAAACTTTATTTTAAACAGAATATTATTATAATATGTAGTAGAAGGTCTTACCCAATTTATCATAAATGTTTGTATTATAGAAAATATTTTTTTAGATGTAGATATAACATACAGCGTATTGGAAGAATATGCCTTCGTTGTCTTTTGTACTTTCGTAGACGTTGTATCAATTCTGAACCCGGTGCTCATCAAGAAGCAGACAATTATCAAAATGAATATGAAATGCATAATGTAAGTATAAGATAAGTAGAATAAGTTATATAAATATAAATATAAATATAAATATA
>NW_021844338.1:0-411 GCF_003651465.1 Formica exsecta
TTTTTTTTGCGTATTATGCTTATTGCGATATTTAAGCAATATCTTTTCATTAGAATTATATACGTTTTAGTGTGAAGCAATGTTTTCCATTGAATTAAATTGGATTGAAAGACATCAGATATCTGATCGCAAATTTATAGACTTTACCGTTAGTTCCAGGAATTTTTAATATCTGCATACTGTTAATAACAGTCTGTATATCACCGTACAAATCCGCTGGATTCTCTTTATATAGCAATGTTATGTTTGTCACAAAAATTAGATCATCCCAGGTAGCAAATGTACGTCATTTAACATCAAAATCATGTTATTTGACATCCATAAAATATTATTTGACGTCAAAATCACGTGCGCTTGCTAGCTGAAATGATTAATAACATGATGACTAATCATAAGATGATTATCGTGCAA
>NW_021844339.1:0-411 GCF_003651465.1 Formica exsecta
GCGCGCGAAAGTCCCGCGCGTCATTATCGTTGACAAATCGGCGTACGAGCCGATTCGAAAACACTCATCAATTCTCGAAGGAACCTCATATAGAGCAGGCCCGCTCATCGACGGTGCCATCGGGAGCCATTAAGTTTCCCCCGGAATGGCCGAAAAGCGCCCCGCGATATGCTCGGCCGCGGAGAACGGAGGACGGTATGTACCGAAGCGCTTAAATTTAATCGGAGGGTGAGGAAATCCGGGTGACGGTGCGCGCGAGCGCATTGACGGCGACATGGAAATAGGCAACGGCGGGGGAAACGGTAAAATTTATTATCGCGTCAATTAGAAATTGATGGAACGTTGGACGATAATCGATTTAGGATCGAACCGGTCCATTTCGAATAGTCCGGGATATCGTCATCGTGTCCC
>NW_021844340.1:0-412 GCF_003651465.1 Formica exsecta
AAAAAATTAAAAAATTCCTCTCTCCTAAAAAAATCTTCAAATTCGATGATTTAAAATTCTAAAAACTTAGATAGGATCCAAGGACTTAATATTTAAGAAGAAATTTAAAATAATTAATATCTCGATAATTTTGAAATCTCGAAATAATTCAACAAAATTTGAAATACCAAGAATGCAAATCCTAGAATAGTGGATCACGCGCCACGCTAGCTAATAAACACGTTCGTCGTAATTAATTAACAACAGCACACACACACAGACTACATCTTGTTATGAGGGATAATCTCATTCGGTTCTGCGCGTTGCTCGGGAAACACACAGAAAGCCGATGGAACCGAGTGAAATCTAGGCTGAATCTCTATATAAAGAAAAGTCTTGAATAATTATTAAATTAAATTAAATTATAAGTAAA
>NW_021844341.1:0-412 GCF_003651465.1 Formica exsecta
AACCCACGCAGTCATATACCCATATTTGTAAGAGTCGTGTAATGTCTATAGATAGGTGATTCCGTCTCAGTCATGGTTAGCCCTATCTTCCTTGACATTTACTAGTTCCGGCGCTACGATCTTCAGGGTGGCATCTACACTTTCGCAGCAATTATTGCAAACAATGCTTTGTCCACGTACTGAAAGGTCCTGTGCTAGAAGCTTGACATTCTGCAAGGCAAACGACTTTATGTTAATTATGATATTAACACAACAGAGAGAGAAGCGCGTGCGTATATAAGTTCTGCATATAAATGAAAGGTAAAACTGCATAAAAGGTAACACATCTCCGATTTAATCGCCACTTAAATAAATATGTTATAGGGGAAGTTTTTCTGAGTAATTCCCCGCAAGAAATAATTGAGGAACGGCA
>NW_021844342.1:0-412 GCF_003651465.1 Formica exsecta
CATAGATAGCAGCATTTATTACGAAAAAACAGGGGTACCCGGTTTAACCCGCCTACCCGGTTTTACCCAACTTTCCCTTATATCTATACCATTAAGTTAATTGTTTAATTACTATGCTGTCTCCCTCGACAGGCTTATTGCTCACCGCGCATAGACAGAAAATTTCTGATTTGGAGCATGTTTCTCACATCTATTAATTTATTTATTGTTAGTACGCGATGACTCAGAGTTTTTAATGAAAACTATATAGTTCTATATAACTTAATAGTTTTCAAAATAAAACTGGAATATTATCAATAACCACGAGTTACGTAAAGTATCGTTTCGATTATTGCTATAATTCAATTTGTATCATACGCGCGCATATATACAGGGTGTTAGAAAAGTCTGGAAACGATCAAATATCTCGTAA
>NW_021844343.1:0-412 GCF_003651465.1 Formica exsecta
ATAAGAAATTATGCATTTGAATACGTTATTCTTTACTGATGATTAATAATGTAGAATTCTCCATTATCCCTTTTCATTCTTTATCCATTATTTATCGTTCCCATATTTACTTCATGTGACTTCTGAATTGCTGCAAAACTATCTGGATCTGAATAATAGCGATTATTAACAATTACAAAGCGTTATCTAACTTATAGTTTTGTAATTTTATAACTTTATGGTTTTAATATAACTATATAATTTTAAAACAATTTGCACGGTCTGCATTTTTAAGCAAATATAATTAAATAACATTAATTAATTAATAAGTAATAATTAAATTGCAAATTGTGCAAATTGTTAAAAATTATATAGTTATATTAAAATTATAAAGTTATAAAATTACTAAATTATAAGTTAGGTATTGCTTCAT
>NW_021844344.1:0-412 GCF_003651465.1 Formica exsecta
ATAGATCAATTATTTAATAAACGATTAATATATCACGGAGCTTATGTTAATTACTCGAACTTGCGATTCGACTATTTGATTACGCGTTTTGAATCCGAATCATGTTCAGATCGTCGAAAAGTCGAACGATGAAATATTGGACGAAATATATTTAATTTTAAGTGTTTTTAAAGAAATAATTGTTGTCTAAAGAGAGAAAGAAAGAATTAATTATTAATTATATCAAATTATTTCCCGATATTGATCGCGATCGCATTTAGAAAAGAAATTTGACGGAGCGTCTCGAACTACTATATCACTGTTCACGTGTCGTCGTGCGAGTGATAAGAAATAAGAAGTGGGAGTGGGAAAGGAATTTGACGGAGCGTCTTCCCCACTACCATAATACTATTCATGTGTGAATAATAACAAA
>NW_021844345.1:0-412 GCF_003651465.1 Formica exsecta
GCACCTTTAATCCAAAATCGAAGCATTGTTTTATTAACACCAAGAAAAATAAGGTGCATACAATCTAATGGCACATCCGAAACCATTCCAATGTCTAAAGTTTCTATAATAGTTGGTTTAGTTAAATATTTTTCAGCGTGATGTTCTTCATGCTGTCTACTTCGAAATGAATGATCCGTCCTCAAAGTTGAATTTTGTTCTAAAAATACGACTTTATTGTGAATAAATTCACCTTCTTGTATACACTTAGTGCAGCTGAAATAACCTGTGTGACCTTTAATACCACAAATGAATGATTTTGCTGGAGCATCACATATTATAGCATTTAATTTAATACGAATAATTATTTCATTAATATTCAAACCGGTATCAAGAATGGGTTTTGCTTCTTCTACAAACGGTTTTAAAAAAA
>NW_021844346.1:0-412 GCF_003651465.1 Formica exsecta
CGAAAACAAAGCTTCCTCTATGAGAAAGCAAAATTGATTCAAAATTAATTAAACAATTGATTTCAAAGGAGACGATAAACAGCTGCATGTATATGATTATCCCGATGTATCGCGGTGAGGAAAATTAGCTATCGCGTCGATTAATTTCGATACGCACGATCCCATAGGCATTCGGGTTGGTGATCCCCTTCGACGCTTAATTGGCTCCGGCTACGCTTGTTTCTCGCTCCCGTCGCGCGTGACCGAGGCGCCTCGTCAAGTAACAAACATCCCTTATAGAGGTTACACCGATTACCTTGAAATTTGCAGAGACAAGAAATAAAAGCTTGAAAAGATAAGATTGCATCTGCAGGATATATAATATACACAACTATATCATTCCTATCTTCGTGAACTGAAAAAAAAAAAAAAA
>NW_021844347.1:0-412 GCF_003651465.1 Formica exsecta
TTTTTTTTTCTTAAATATTAAAATTATAATTTGAGATAAGCTTTTTTATTTTGTGATATTATAGATATTAATAGAGAGAATATTGTGTGTGTTGCGCGAAAAGAAAAAGTTTCAAATAACACAATGATAATAAAATAAAGTATCCCTTTTTATCGATTGCAAACGAAAAAATGAACATAAATAATCAAGTTAGTGTTTTCTCTCGTTTCTAAACAAAAAATTTAATAGAAAAAGATTATTGCTATTGATTGTATTCGTACTTTACTTGCAGCGCGAGAGCTAATATCCCGGCGGCTAATGGGGCAGAAGCTGAAGTACCCGTATGGTTGGTCGTACAGGTATTCTTTAGATCTGTCGTTACCTGCAAAGCATAAATAAAAGCTACTAAATTATTCGATTTTCGCCGTAAGAC
>NW_021844348.1:0-413 GCF_003651465.1 Formica exsecta
ATGGCAACAATTAACTCTGGAGATGAAGTTATTATTCCAGCTCCTTACTGGGTTTCATATGTTGATATGGTAAATCTTTTTGGGGGCTTACCAGTTGTAGTGGAATGCAAACAAAATTTTAAACTGACAGCGGAATTATTGCAAAGCAGGATAACTAAAAAAACTAAATGGTTAATTCTTAACTCACCGAACAATCCTGCAGGAGCTGTGTACACATATGATGAATTGAAAGACATAGCACAAATATTGCTTGAATATCCACATGTGAATGTCGTTACAGATGATATTTATGAGCATATAATATACGACGAAAAGTTTTTTACTATCACTCAGGTTGAGCCGAAGCTTTACAACAGAGTTTTTGTAGTCAATGGAGTGTCAAAAGCCTATGCAATGACAGGCTGGAGAATAGG
>NW_021844349.1:0-413 GCF_003651465.1 Formica exsecta
GGCCCGCTTCTTACAGCTTCAGCAAGCTGCAGATGCAGCAAGAGCCGCAGTAAAATACGGATATCCAACTAGAAAGCTATAATACCTTTTAATCGGTTGGAGAGTTTGCGCCAACGTTGCTACATAGTGGCAACTGCTTGACATTAATAGCGAAAACAAATGCTAGATTAATGATAGAAAAGCTTGTCATCCCCATAGCATATGTTGTTTTCACAAAACCTTTCACGCAAAATTAAGTATGTATACGTACATATGGTTTCTAAATTAATGATGCGGAGAAAAAAAAATAATGTCTTTTAATCGACTTGTATTTATAGTTTTCTGTTAATTACATTATTCTTCGCACGACGGATTTCGAATCCTTTAATTATGTGATTGTATTTTAATATGGTATAAGATTTTGTGAAAGGATT
>NW_021844350.1:0-413 GCF_003651465.1 Formica exsecta
AAAGTTGGATACTTGTAGAAATACAGAAGGACACTTTTGAGATCTCATTTTTATGAATATAGAATATATTTTATAATACTGTATACATAGTTGTTATATGTAGGTACATACATAGAAAAAATATTTTCAAATGTATCTATACAAGTTTGTTCCTTATCTATACATTTATTATTAAATTAAAGCACTTATACAAATTATAGATAAAACTATTCAACATAAAGGTTGTATTAAGGACCTTCCATATATAACAGATTGATAGGCATTATTCAAGACAGTCCTGAAAACTGCCGCTTCGAGAACAAAATTTTTAGGACCGACCTGAAAACTGCCAAAAGTCCTGGAAACTGCCGTTTCATTATTAAAAATGGACCGAAAACTGCCCTTTCATATACATATATATATATATATATATA
>NW_021844351.1:0-413 GCF_003651465.1 Formica exsecta
CTGTACGACATAAACATCTTATCAGGTATGTCTTAAAGTATTTGTGAAGTAATTTTATAAAATATTTAAAAATACAATGTAACACATATTTCTCTCGTAACTGTTATATTAGAAGAAATATATATGCAATATATATTTATACTTATGCAATATATATACCTAATAAACAAATATATGGTCTCTCTCTCTTATATAGGAAGATTTCTCTTTATATATAACTCTTCTAAACATTAAAAATATTTTAAAATTTCATCAGATTTAAATATTAACTATAAAAAATATAAAATCAAATCACTTTATTAAAAATTAAAAATAAATTACTTCTTTTAAGATTAAGGAAATACAGTTGCGTAATTATTTAATAAAACAATCTATCTCTATATTCTTTTTTCTTAATATTGCTCTCTTAAATA
>NW_021844352.1:0-413 GCF_003651465.1 Formica exsecta
TATATATATATATATACATATAAACATGTTTATATAATTTACGATTAAATTTATATATCGTAATTTATCATTGCAAATGCGCTAAGACGAGAAATATCGATTAACGACAATGCGTTTATCCAAACGAGAGGAGAAAGAGATAAAAAGAGAGAAAAGCAATAGATATTGCGACTTATTTCGACGAGAGTCGATCGTTACACGATTTTTCGCGACGACGCTCACGACATAAGCGGATATATGCGGAATGCCCGCGCAATCATTTTTATAAAATGTCAATTTTGCCGAAATATCTATCGGCATACGCCGCGGTATCGACAACTTTGCGACGTGGCGATGACAGGTATCGATCTTGCCGAACATTTTTATCGAGCGCGCTCGTCACTATCGCCGCAACACGGGCAACATAAAGGCTA
>NW_021844353.1:0-413 GCF_003651465.1 Formica exsecta
TATATATATATATTGTATTTTTTATTTATTGCATTCAAGTACATGGATATATCATATCTCTCAATCTTCTTTTTTATTTATATATAGAAAACAAAATATAAAATTAAAGATACTTGGAAAATATAAATATAATCTTATATATTTCGAGATATTATCAACTTTAAAAAGTCAACACAATATATATAATTTTTTCCTATTTTTTTATTTAAAATATTTATAATTCTACTTTTAAAAATATTGATACAATAGAAAACATTAAATTCTAATCAATGATTAACTTGCTATTGTTTGCTTCTTCTAGCTTATAAGACAGTATCTGGAGTAAATGGTCCATTGGTAATATTGGATGAAGTAAAATTTCCAAAGTACGCTGAAATTGTACAACTGAAGCTCGCTGATGGCTCTTTACGTTC
>NW_021844354.1:0-413 GCF_003651465.1 Formica exsecta
TATGTATAAAGATGTTTTAATAATAATAAAAAATATAACATAAATTATAATTAATATAATTATATATAACGTCATATTAGTATAGAGAAGGTTCTTTCGTTTAAAAATTTAAACTCATAATTGTGAAGTGAACAATCTTCTTTACATTGAAAATAAAATAAAGATTAATTATATATATATTGTTCGTTTAGATGATAACTCAGCATGGTGATGTCTCTAAACTACGTTTAGTTTTTATTATAACAGTATTTATTAATACATTTGCACATACATGCCTTTACTGCACCGTAGGAGAAATTTTGGTCGCGCAAGTAAGTACGAAATGTTTTGTAGTTGGCTTCTTACAAACGAAGCACAGACGAATTGTGATGCTAACCCATAAGCATAGAACATTGCAACATTACCGCTGTACT
>NW_021844355.1:0-413 GCF_003651465.1 Formica exsecta
AAATTCAACGTATATAAGATCTGTTTAAATTTAATATGTAGTTTTCTTGATTATATATTCTAAATTTTTCGGGATATTATTATACGTCAACAATTTTGACTAAATATTTATGTGGCTAATAATTAACGTAAAAAATACGATAATGCACGATCGGAAACGGAAAATTCGATGGATACTGTCATCGTGAAAATCATTTACCGGTCAATTCGAAACGTATCCATCCAAACGCGCGCGCAACAAGGTCACGTTTCTGCCACAACGATGACGTCGGTGTCCGGAGAGCACGGTCCAGCATCTTTACATTCTCATTGGCTGATACTCAATAATCGCGCGCACACTTATTGGTTTCATTCAGCACGTGGTGTCATCCATCGAACACTTTACTATTTCCAAATGCCCATAGGATAGATGGA
>NW_021844356.1:0-413 GCF_003651465.1 Formica exsecta
TTAATTATCGCGACGCGATGATAAATTTCTGATTCTTTTTAGCTTCACCACTGATGTCGATAAAGAATGGTTTCAAAATACGTTAAGATTGGTTGCGGAAAAGATATTAGGTCCAGATTTCCAATATTATTCTCCGATCGAGACTTATTTTGTTGATTTTTTGCGCGAACCACCAGAGCCAACAGGTGACGAGCCGGCAGATTTTGTATTTGAGGCACCTAAGATTTATGAGGAGATACCGAGGTACAGCTTTTTCGATCTCAGATTTTTATCCGGTCGATTCAAAGACAGAATCACATTAATATTTCCACGCCTCTAGCTACGATGTCGTTATCACTAAAGTTCAACAAAATATGGAGCAATTTAATGAATACATACGCGGCATACGTCTTGATTTGGTCTTCTTCCACGAC
>NW_021844357.1:0-413 GCF_003651465.1 Formica exsecta
TTCATCTCCGTCTCGTCATCTCTCTACTTTCCTAAGTTCCCAACATCTACCTCCGCTTCCGAGGGAGAAGATCGTGCGAAGATTTCAATCACTTCGCTGTCGTTTACGTTCCGCGATCTCGCACGCGTTATTGGAATACCAGAAGCGTGAAGAAGCGCTTTAGTGACCGATATAGGCGAATGATATATATATGTGATGGATGTCTATACGATTCCTTTGTAATCTGTCGATCACAGGTATCTTGTGTAAGAATGCTCAGATTGAAAAAAATACCACAATTTTTTACCTAATATTTTTTAAATAACGACATTATATATTCGATGCTTTTCTCCAACGATATCGATATGTCTTATAATATCACTTATTACATAGGTCAGCATAATTTTATATTTGTTTCTGCGGTCTGGAAAAAA
>NW_021844358.1:0-414 GCF_003651465.1 Formica exsecta
AAAAAAAAAAGAAACAAAATTAAACCGATACAATTGATAGGGTGAAAGCGATTGATTTTTATTGGATTCTCTATATAATTGATTTTTTTTTTTTTTTTGCATTTCCGCCAATCGGGAATGTTAATGACGAAAACGACTTTTCAGAGAGAAGTTCATAACTTATGTTATAGCCGCTCATATGTTCTCTCCATTGTTTAGGAGAAGTTATAATATGATCGATATATATGTTATTTTGCTTCGCAAAAACACCGTCGTAATTTAAAATCCATTGACTTTTGGACACAAATTCTCTTTTTTCCACGAGTTGAAAAAAATGGCAATAAATTAATTACAATACAGTAAATAATGTAATAAAATAAACGATGTAATAAAATAATATAATAAACGTAATAATATGATAATAATAAATATAAT
>NW_021844359.1:0-414 GCF_003651465.1 Formica exsecta
CACCCTCGAACATGCGCGCGCGCGCGCGTGCACACATACATAAATATATGTATGTACATCGTGATTGTTGTACAATGCACGTACTCGATTACCTCAGGAATGCAATTACCGTGAATTACCTTTTTGTCGCGCTCCTTTTCTCGTATCGTATCGCACTCTGTCTATTTCTTCGCATTTTTTTTTTTTCGTGCTTAGCGGTACATTAGCATCATCATTATTGCGCAATCTTTCAAAAGTAAACACTCGTGTAATTTCGACGTTAAAGAGTATCTATTCTCTGGAAAAACCTAGAAAACCTGGAGTTTTCAGGGATTTTGTTTTTATCTTAAAAAATCAGGGAATTTTCATAGAATTTTATTCGAACTCAAGGCAATCTGATTGGCCAATGATTATGAATTATATGTTTCAAATATA
>NW_021844360.1:0-414 GCF_003651465.1 Formica exsecta
TCGGTTGCATGTTGCTCGCGTCTCAATTCTGGCATCACTGCTGGCGCCAGGATACGGGAATGCTCTGCCTGTGCGTAAGAAAAAGGGGATACGCACCCAGCAAATTGAGAGTCATATGCTCCTCGCCTGGGCTCTTGCAGACAGAACACGTCAAACCCGAATCACACTAGCGGCCGTGACTGCGATTGCGTCTGCGATTGCGATTCTGCCTCAGCCAATCAGAAACCAGCGGCAATTGTAAGTGTGATTGCAGCGTAGCAATTTGCAATCGCAGACGTAATGGCAGATGCGGCCGCGGGCCGCTAGTGTAATTCAGGCTTTACGCATGCCATTATTCCGCTCTAATGAAAAAGTTGTAAATTGATTGGCTAAAGCCCGAATCACACTAGCGGCTCGCGGCTGCAATTGCGATTG
>NW_021844361.1:0-414 GCF_003651465.1 Formica exsecta
AAAAATTGTATAATATGGGAATGAAAAAATCTGATACTAAATTTTTAGAATACGCGGCTTGCTCCGAAGATTTTTATACTATCATCGACTATTTACACCTAAGATATAAATATAAAATTACAAAACCGGAATATCAAGAACATGTTAACAGTTATCTTTTTATTATTGCAAAGCACGCAAACAATAATGATATACTTAAACATATACTTCAGAATTTTGATGGAATATTACACAAGTAATATGAGATTTTTCTTCATAAATATTTTATTCAAAAGTTTATTTTATGTTACATGTATATTTGCTGTTTTGTTTTTATAGACAAGTCAGTACGGCTGTAGCAATAACTATTATCATTAATAACATATATAACAAAGATTACTTTAAGGTAAAAATTTTATAATATATATTTATATA
>NW_021844362.1:0-414 GCF_003651465.1 Formica exsecta
AACAATTACGAAGAATTTACCATCCGTCGAAATAGATCGAAACGCGATTAAAATTCCATCTAATTTAAGGCTAGCGGATATTGCATTCCATAAACCGAACGCGATTGATATGTTACTTGGCGCTGAATTTTTCTTTGATCTGTTAGAAACTGGAAAGATAGCGCTAGGAGAAAATCATCCGGTTTTAATGAACACAAAGCTTGGCTGGGTGGTTGCAGGATCGATACCGCTGATGAATGCGACTAGTTTGACTTGTATTCGAAATACGATAGCAATGATAAATTGTTCATTAGAATGTGATACATTGAATAAAACTTTAGAAAGGTTTTGGGAAATCGAATCTGTCTCAGTTGCAGTAAAGCCAGCGTTGACGGTAGATGAACAAAAATGCGAGGAGTTTTTCGAGCAAACTAC
>NW_021844363.1:0-414 GCF_003651465.1 Formica exsecta
CCAGTTTGATTCTGCTGATTTGGTCCTGCTAGCTTAATAGAGGTCCATTATAAATAAAAATTATTATTTTTTATTTAAAGTAGTTTCTTTGTTGTATTTACCATTAGGTGAATATATTCTAAGATTAATTGGTATATTAGAGATGCCCTTATTAATTCCAGTCACTCTGTCTGTTTCAGCTTCAATTTCTTTTCGCACTTTTTCAAAATCTGCAAACTTCTTACCTTCGCAATGCAAAAACTCTGCATATTCTACATTAAGAAAAAAATCATTTAATTTAATGTTTATAACCATTTATTCTTATTATGTACTACAAAGAATAAATAAATAAAAATATTGAGAATAATATAATATATTTAGTATCCTTTAACATATACAGGGTGTCCCCAATTTAAATGTCAAAACTTTAGGAGC
>NW_021844364.1:0-414 GCF_003651465.1 Formica exsecta
TATATATATATATGCAAAAATATTAATATATATGTACACACAATATCAGATTGTATTTATAATAGAAAATTACAAAATTACAAATTTATCCTCGCGATGCAAGGTCACAAGATTCTTTTAACTCAAATTATATCAAAGAATTTATGTTTCCGTGTGTATGCTATTTTTTGATAAATGCAAAGAGTTGATTTGGCAAATACAGCATGAGTATTGATATCGATCCGTATCACAAGGTCTATTCGTTTTAGATGCATTTTTTGTATTGTAAATGATGAATGAAATGTATATATTCGGGCTTTTTGGGAGCAAATAAGATGGAATGAATTAAGTGCAGGAGGTGCAACTTGACGAACAGACCTACAGTTTGCTCTCTGTAAAACGGAAATGCGCATGAATTAAATGAAAAAAAAAAAA
>NW_021844365.1:0-414 GCF_003651465.1 Formica exsecta
TATTATAATAATTTATTTTTATTATTATCATTACGTCATCGCGAACACATATACAAAAAAGATCTCTTTCGCCACATTGCAAATTAGAAATTCTTTTACGGAAAATGAATATATTTATCTGCGCTAGTATTTTATCTTTTTACACTTTTTTTTACGATAGATTTTGGTAAAAATCATAAAATTGCAAGATATATATTTATCATCCAGCTGCTACGTTCAATTTACTTGGTCGTCTGACATGCGTACGTACATCGGGCACTTTGACATCCAAAAATTTATAACGTGGAAATGTACGCGATATATTCTATTCTTTACTGCCAGAAAAAAATAGCTCGTCTTCATGACGCACATCGCATTTGCCACTTCCACCCAACATGTCCCTTTCAATATCAATCCGCAAAAAAAGAGATCCAC
>NW_021844366.1:0-414 GCF_003651465.1 Formica exsecta
CTCCGGCCATATATAGATAGATATATAGATATCTATAAATGATTCACGTTCACAAGAATCTATGATTTCAAAGTGCTATGATTTCAGATCGCATTGTATTTTATGTATCTCGATATATATCTGAATGTTAAACATATCTATTAACGCTATTTCACAGCCTATTCACAGCCAAATAAGATTTTTACATTTCTTTATATATTCTAGCGTTTTATAAAATCTTTTGAAAATTTCCTTAAAAGAACATACATTTTTCTATATTTTTCTTGAATTGTAATAGTTCTAAACCTTAGTCACTGATCTCAAAATAATTGAAACAGCGAATAGTCGAAAAAGAAATAAATATTACAATTATCTTCTTATAAAAACAACTTCAGATTTTAATTGGATGAGAGAGATGATAAAAAGTGACCTAAC
>NW_021844367.1:0-415 GCF_003651465.1 Formica exsecta
AAAAAATTCTAACAGCGGCGCAATAAGAATCGCCCGAAGCGAATAGCGAACTGACGTTTGCGTGGGCAGTCATGTTTGCATGTATATATAGCTACGTGCGTGGCGCATAACACACTATAGTGGACACACGCACATCGCTCGCATGTACATGCTTGAAAATAGATCTACTATCGACATTTCGTTTCTCATGGCCATAAATTCGGCTGAAAAAATTGCGTATACGAAATAGTTTACAGACGTCGATTGCCGTCGGTTAAATACTTCGTGTTTGTTGCCGAATTGAATTGCATCTGCGCGAGTTATAGGCTTTTACATTTATTTATTTTTTTTTTTAACACGGCTCGCAAATATTCTTTCTTTCTTTGCTCACTCATTCACTCTCTCTTTTTCATATACTTCCACTCTCTCCTATCCT
>NW_021844368.1:0-415 GCF_003651465.1 Formica exsecta
AAGACACACTCATTACTTTTTGCTATGACCTGTATTTGTCAAATGTATCCGTGAGTGAATGTACACGTGTGATGATAACTTTGTTTACCGTGTCGAGGGCTCACTTGCAACACAATTATATAGTCAGAATGAATAAACAATATACGGTTATCGTACGCGCATTATGTACATGAGAATCTTTATATGAACAACGACGGCGCCTATAATGTTTTATACAAAAAGATTTGCGTATATTAAATATGTTGCCGCGAGGTGAAAATTAAAATTATACGTCCCTATCTACGTTTATACTTTTACAATTACCTACCGTGAGAGACAATAATTTATTTGGTTCGCTTAAAGTAGAGCGCTAGAATAGACATTACAAAAGAAACGCGGTTTGTGAAAAAATGAGATAATGCAATCGATATATATA
>NW_021844369.1:0-415 GCF_003651465.1 Formica exsecta
CTCAGCTTCCGAGAACTTGGCCGTGACTTCCTTCTCTTTAGTCACTTACTTTTTAGTGCTGTTCACATACAGCAACTAATTTTTGTTCGCAAGGAGTGGTTTCTTAATTGACGAAGCGCAAGTGGAGTGACTAGATTTATTCAATAAATATGGTTGGTACAATAGTCTGCTTGTCTTAACAGCGCCGAGTTGTGCGACTCTGAGCCGAGTGGGTTAACTCTGAGTTCTCTCTCGCCACGTGAGGGAAGGTATGGCTCGGTTGTGACCGTGTCCCTCCGTTTATGTACGAGGTTGTTCCACGTCTGTGACAGTGCTTCCTTCTGCGTTGTGACCTCCGTCCAGGCTGCAGCTTCCTTCTAGGCTGTGGTTTCCTTCTAGGCTGTCGCTTCCTTCTAGGTTATAGCTTCCGTTTAGG
>NW_021844370.1:0-415 GCF_003651465.1 Formica exsecta
TAAATATTTATATATATGAAATATAATATTAAACAATTTCGAATACTGAGAATACGGTGAATAATGCCAGAGAAACATAATCTGAAATTCTGTGGTACGCTGGAAGTATTTTAATATATGGATTCCGGTCATGGGAATTGCCTACGCGATGTCGTACATTTGAAAAAAATGCATATCTCGCTATGTTTGAAAAATACAAAGAAGACGAATACAATCGTATGATACTTATCTGAATAAAATAGGAAATCGTAATAAATACAATATAATCACTAATATACACCTAAAATAAAATTTTATTTAATCAAATAAATACATTTTGTTAATTTTGATCTTTTTTACTTAAATAAATATATACTTCGTTCCCAAAAAATTTTGTTATATTAAATAAATTATTATTTGCATGTAATAAAAATTA
>NW_021844371.1:0-415 GCF_003651465.1 Formica exsecta
ATATATACACATACTACATCTTTTTTTATAATTTTTATAAATAAAAAAAGAAAAGTTGCATTTATATCTATTATCTAAACAAAAGTAATATTAATAAACATGTGTTACGTTTTATTTTATAGATATTTTATGAAACTTGTACATATATTTGTTATATTGGTACGTCAATTTATGTAATATTGAACTTTTAGATGTAAATGCTGTCAATATCAAATTATTTGCATTAGTGGATATATCGGATATATCTATTTATGATACTGATAGCATCATTAATTGTAAATTGTACTCAAATTACAATTGTATATTAATTAATTGTAATTATAATTGCATTGTAATTTGATTTATATATAATTATATATTATAATTGTATTTAATAATACTATAATTTATATATAAAATTTTCCTTTTTTGTAAA
>NW_021844372.1:0-415 GCF_003651465.1 Formica exsecta
ATTGTCCCAGCCTCCTCTATGTCGTCATCCGACGATGGGCCACCGGTCGTGTTGCCGACGGGCACGACCGGGGAAAGGATTACCGCCGAGAAGGACGATGGGAGCATCGCGGAGGTAGAGATGGAGGTCATCCCACAAGACAGGAAGGCCCCGTCTCCGAAGAAGAAGGCCGTTAAACCACCAAGCGGCGGGAAGAAGAAGGAGGAGAAGCCTCCTACGGTCGTCTTGGACCGGCTTCCGGGACTTTATGACCCGGATGTCGGGACTACGACCTGCGAGGAGTTTTTCACCGAGGTGAGAAAAGGTAGGTATAAGGGGACGGAGTGGAAGGAGTTTGTCGCCTCATCCTACGAGCGAAAGGGTAAGTGGATCCCCCCCGAAAAGCGGAAGGTAAGCGTGGGGGGTCCACCCGGGG
>NW_021844373.1:0-415 GCF_003651465.1 Formica exsecta
AGAGAGAGAGAGAGAGAGAGAGAGAGAGAGAAATGCGCAATACAAATAAAAGATTTTTCGTGAAAATCTCCGCGTGCAAGCAAAGTGATGCATGTGGGATGGAAGAATGGGGAGGGAAATTGTATAGTAATTACTTTAATGACGCTGCAGGGTGACGTCGTCGTTCTCTCGCATGTAGGGGTAGGATGTGCCAAAGTTTGTTGTTTCAACATTCCTGCGGTATTCGACGATCGTCGTCCTCACTTTAGCCACGTGTCGATCTTCCGGATACAATTAAAGTCACAATTGCGCGTAACAGCAATTCTCTCCTGGATTTCCTTCCTGTCTTTAGATACCCGCCGCTGTAAACGTCTTAATTCGTCGAGATAAGGTAAAAGTAAGTAAAAGAGAGAGAGAGAGAGAGAGAGAGAGAGAG
>NW_021844374.1:0-415 GCF_003651465.1 Formica exsecta
CCAATCAGGACAAGAAAATTTTAGTTCCTTTTATCCTGATTGGTCTTTCAATCTTCAATTCGGTAGTCTGATACGGGCTTTACGACTAACGACATACGATTTATTGTAGAACGGGCCTTACGACTGTGGGACAGTGTGGGACGCTACTCCAAAAATTCGTGTGCCGACATTTTATCTGCTCCGATGGGTCAATGTCGTGATGCAACTTGGCATAGACTTTTCCCGAAAAAACTTGTGAATCTATAAAGAACAAGAGAAAGGCAACAGCTTGCAACCAAGTCACTCAAGATTGCACATTTATAAAAAGGCTGACTAAGCCGAATATACCGCACGTGTTGAACGGATCGAAGAATCGATTATAATCGTGTTTTCCGTCGTAATAAGCAAAAAAAAGACACCTCTTTTAGCTCAGCAA
>NW_021844375.1:0-415 GCF_003651465.1 Formica exsecta
CCGGGAAATTTAAAAGTTGCGTAGTCTAGCCAATCAACTTCAACACTCCCACTTTGGCTTGACTGCTATTGCTTCTTCAGTCTTTGGCTCATTCCCTGCAAACGCATAGGGCGTCGCGTAGGTACTGGAACATTTGTCGTGCCAGCGGTTTGGTAAGGATGTCCGCTAGTTGGTTCCTCGTGTTCACATATTCTAATACGAAATCTTTGGCTTCGTGTCGTTCTCGGATGTAATGGTAACGAACGTCTCTATGTTTCGTTCGTTTGTGAAACACCGGGTTCTTGATAAGTTGTATTGCACTGCTATTGTCCAAAAAAAGTGTCGCCTGCACTTTCTCCAGGTTGGTCAGCTCCTCCAGAAGTCTCTTGAGCCACACAATTTCTTTGACAGTCTGACATGCTGCCATGTACTCGGC
>NW_021844376.1:0-416 GCF_003651465.1 Formica exsecta
ATATCGGGGCGAGGAACGGTGGTAACAGGAAGGATAGAGAAGGGAGAGATAAAGACGGGAGAAGAGATAGAGATAATAGGTCTGAAAGCGACGCAAAAGACGATATGCACAGGTGTAGAAATGTTTAAGAAGTTGCTGGATAAGGGGAGTGCAGGACTCAATGTAGGAATATTGCTCAGAGGAACAAAAAGAGAAGAAGTGGAGAGAGGGCAAGTATTAGCAAAACCGGGGACGATAACGCCGCATAGAAAGTTTAGGGCGGAGGTTTATATATTAAAGAAAGAGGAAGGAGGAAGGCATACACCATTTTTTGCGAATTACCAGCCACAGTTTTATTTAAGGACAACGGATGTAACTGGGAGCATAAAGTTGCTAGATGGGAAGGAGATGGTAATGCCAGGAGATAATGTGAGTGT
>NW_021844377.1:0-416 GCF_003651465.1 Formica exsecta
AATATTATTTTACATTTATAAAAAAGCGAGATTGCAAACTTAATATTAGTAAATTTTAAATTTTCGCTTTAAGATTACTCTAAATTTCAACGAGATCGCATACTTCCTTTCCGAGATATACGATCACCGGACAGACGCGTAACGTTTTGTTATTCAAATCAGACCAAGACGATCCGCGCGTGATATCTTTTCCGATATCGGTTCGACCCATCTCACGCGACTATTTTTGCCATGATGTGATGTTATATCAGGTAGAAGCAAACCGCCGATCTAAATAGGCATTATACTTTGTGCTCGATCGATAGATCCTATCAATGTGAGATGGAAAGGAAGTCATAAGGAAGGGATAAACGGTCATTTGTTGTACATTCACACTCGATATTGTACAATGATTACTCTGGAAATGGAGTAAACTA
>NW_021844378.1:0-416 GCF_003651465.1 Formica exsecta
ATTATACGCATCGGCAAATCTCTAAGATGGTAAGTAACTTAAGATATCAGTATTTTCTCACACATCCTATTACAATATGAGTGAGAGATACTTTTATGAAAATTAATTTCAATGAACATTTTTACATACGTTTTTATATTTCGTATTTTCAAGTCAAAAAATTTGATGGATTTCATTTTTCTTGCCGTTACAAATTTTACAGTTAAAATATTCTTAGTTACAAGAAAGTACTAATAGTATGCAATATATACAACGTCTACGCTGTGCGTGGGTTTGCTAATTATCGCATGATAAATTATTCATTCACTATCTTAGAGAAAACACCAATACCATCGAGTCTCAACGAATAGAAGGCGAATCCTTTGCAAAGAAGGACGTGGAGCAATAGTTAGAATAGAAATACGGTTGAAAAAAAA
>NW_021844379.1:0-416 GCF_003651465.1 Formica exsecta
GTTATCCATTATTTGACCGGTACGAGTGAGAGCAAGAGGTCTCCGGCGGATCGCTTTCAAGGCACGTCTCGGAAATTTTCATCCCCACTGTTTACTTAGCTCGCGCAGGAAAGGGACGGGAACTTCCGATTGTGTAGACTTCGCAGCTCGGCGAAAAGTCGCGGTGCTCATCGTCTTTCCCACCCCGCCGATTCTCATACGCATTCTTGCTTCCTGCCATCCGCTGCCGTCGTTGCTGGAATAGTAAATAAGAATGGGACCGCGCCGCGCGTCCTTTTCGCCCGTATAACGTTCATTTTACCCGGGGAATGTCGGGAATGGCGCCCGAGGAAGGACGCGGAAACGAAGGCAAAGTGAAAGGGAGCGAAAAGGGAGAAGGGGGATGCGCGACGACGAGAAAGAGGACGAAAGAGTGA
>NW_021844380.1:0-416 GCF_003651465.1 Formica exsecta
CGAGCCAAGGAGTGAAGCTCGCTGTGAGGAAAGAGTTCAGAAACTGGCTCCCCCGTGCGGATGGCTCTTTTGGCGAGTAAATCGGCCGTTTCGCTCCCTAGTACTCCCGAACTAGGGATCCAATTTACAGAACCATTGCCATTCAAAAGCATGGCTGCTCGGAGTCTTTCCTTGATTTCGTAAGTTAGATAGTTTAGGTCTCTCAGGAATTTTGCAGAAAGTAAGATTTCACCTAAACTTCGAGAAACGGTAAAAATAGAAGAGTTTGCTGTTTTGTTATCGAGTATGTAGTCGAGGCATTTTAGCAGAGCTAAAGTTTCTCCTGTGAGGATGAAGGCCTGGCCGTCGATTTTGGAGAGAGAAAGCTGAAACTGGGTTAAGCCAAGTTTCAGATAGCTCGATGATGTCGAATTCGA
>NW_021844381.1:0-416 GCF_003651465.1 Formica exsecta
CGCGTCACTATAAATGCCGCACCCTGTATATATATACATATATATCTGACATATACAATATGACATAAAAATATCAAAAGCAAACAAGAATAAAAGAAACACAGTAACAACTATTAGAAATATTTTTATCGTGTATATATACACACATCAGTAAAAATATCAACTTAAACATAATTGTCCGGTATTCTCTTATTATACATATATATAATTTTTCCTTATCGTAATATATCAAGGAACATTTTTACTCAATCACGTAATAATCTTATTTTTAACATATATAACGCTGGTTTTTCGTATAAATTTTGTGACTTTGATATTTTTAATTTTTTACTGTTTACTTATCTCAATTTTGTGTTTTATTATAATTTTATCGACTTTCTATAGCCATTGCTTAATATTAGCAAATATTAAATTTT
>NW_021844382.1:0-416 GCF_003651465.1 Formica exsecta
AAAATTAATTTCATCTCAACGACGCAACAATGGATGAACGATATAGTTTCCGAAGAGGCAACTTGATACACCGATAAGCGTTTTACACGCTAGAGAACCTCATTCACTGTCTCATCCCGCTAATGATCGCATACTTGCAACACGCTCACGACGACGCATTACTTGCCGATCGACGAGCGGGAAAGTCCTTCCATTATCTGGATTAATGGCTAAACACGCACAAGAGTTTCGCCGACGGAATCGTCCGGAGCTGCACCTCGCCGACGGCTGCCGATCAATTAACTAATGATCGCTAATTAACGCTCCCCAGGGACAGTAATACCCGATAATACTCGGCGGGCCGACGTACAGTGGTATTACCTTACGTTAACCCGTCGGTCGGAGATGAGAGAGAGAGAGAGAGAGGAAGAAAGGGA
>NW_021844383.1:0-416 GCF_003651465.1 Formica exsecta
TACTAATTGTAATATATCATACTTTCAATTCATTACTGCTGTCAGACTGATATTAGATTCAACTTTTTTCACTTTTAATGGAGTAATTTACCAACAAACATTCGATATTCCTATGGATTCTCCATTGTCTCCCATTATCGTGGACATAGTCCTTCAAGATCTAGAAACTAGAGCTCTCGAGTCCTTGAAATTCACTTCCCCATTTTTTGTTAGATATGTGAATGACATTGTATTGGCGGCCACCTCTATCCTTCTCAATCATACTCTAGACATTTTTAACATATTCCACCCACGTTTATAATTCACAATTGAGATTAGAGAGGAAAATAGACTTAATTTTTTAGATATTACCATGATTCTAAACAATAATCATTTGACTTTTGATTGGTACCACAAACCTACCTTTTCAGGGAGAT
>NW_021844384.1:0-416 GCF_003651465.1 Formica exsecta
TATATATATATAACATAAATATTGTGTTATTTGGAACTTTCTCTTTATGAACCAAATTATTTATCTATTACTATCGTAAAATTATATTAATTATTTTTTGACATGTGAATATAACGCTCTCTTTATATGAAATAATCGCAGTAAAATGTAGAGTTCGAAAGACAATACTATAATTTTAATTAACTCAGAAAATAAACTAGCTTTGAGAATAAATGTTGCAGGATGTTGCAGAACATAAAGCAGTTGAGAGTACTCTAATTGTAAGTTTGCTCACGAGAATCTTTTGATATCTTTGTTACAATTTGTCTTCTCCGTCTTCAAAATGGATAACGTCAGTAACTTGCGCGCTGTTTCAGAATTTAAACACCGCATAAATATTTAATAATTATTAAATTTAATAATAATATTAATATTAA
>NW_021844385.1:0-416 GCF_003651465.1 Formica exsecta
TTCTCTTCTCTTCTCTTCTCTTCTCTTCTCTTGAAGCAACGCACGATTGCAATTTTAATCTATCAACAAGCGCGGAGCCAATCGCGCGGCTTGAAAGGGAAGTCGAATAGATTCCGACTTCAGCATTCGATAAGAATCGATAATAGAGGAATTGAAAGGGTGTTAGTAAAGAGATTTTGAGCAAAGCAGTCCCCCATGTTCAAGCATCACGTGAATCATCGTAATTTTAACAGGACGAAGCGATGAATATGGGTCAAAATATGAATAGTTAACGCTGAGATTGAAATATATTGACTACCGTGTAAAGAGGCCGGACGATAGAAATTGCAAAGGCCAGTTACACGCCTCGCGATGTACATTGCATTTTATTGTTGATGTTACGTGCTGTGAAAATTGTGCAAACATATGTTTTTTTT
>NW_021844386.1:0-417 GCF_003651465.1 Formica exsecta
AACTATTTTATATTGGTAAATTGTATATTATGTGCATATATACAAAAAAGGATAATTTTTTGTTTTTATTCAATATTTTTAAATTAAAAAAAAGAAAATAAATTCTTTTTAATATAAATCAAATAAAGAAAGAAGTGGCCAATAAAAGCTAAATGCTGTAGTGAGAATACAATTTCATTTATTATTGCATATAAATGTGTGAACATGCCAAATATCTACATACGTTTTCGTCCTATCTTTAGTAAGAATATGTCAATACTATATAATAGCAGAGATAGCAAAAATGTCAATACCAAGTAATGTCAGATGAAGGAAAAATTAAGAGCTTAAATGCAATTTTTCTTTTATCTAACATTATGGTATTGACATTCTTGCTATCTCTGACATTATATAGTATTGACACATTCTTACTGAAAA
>NW_021844387.1:0-417 GCF_003651465.1 Formica exsecta
AATACAATATTATTAAGTATTTAAATAAAAATCTTCAGCTTAAAATTTTTTTTTTTTTAGAGTTATGCGAATATTTGCAAATATTTTTATATTTTCATGCACGATGTGCATGAAAACTCGGGCACGTTCGACGGATTGACTTCAAATTTTATATGCAAATTCCTAATAAGATTCCGCATCTGCTAACGAAGCCTTTTTTTAATTCAATTCCTCATTTTTTTGTTATAAATAAAAAAAGATGGACCTTTTTTCAATAAAAAACGAAACTTTTTTCCAACACGCCACCATTTTCACATTTTTTTTTAAATTTTGAAAAAGCGCTTGGATAGCAGATAACTATTAATATGTTTAATAAAAAAAACTTGTGTTTTTGATTTCGGATATGATAAACGTTTTCATGCACACCGTGCAGCCATC
>NW_021844388.1:0-417 GCF_003651465.1 Formica exsecta
CAAAGTGTTAGCTGCAGAAACATGGAATAAAAATAAGCGATGAATAGAGAAATAATTTTATTGAATTATTATTTCTAACGTTGTGGGGGGAATACACGAGATATAAATATATTTACCTTTGTGACTGCAAAAATTGCCTTTTATTGTGTATTGCATAACCGCAACGCTCGAATTCATGAATATAACTTCCGCTGCTCTTTTCACGCCTCTTCACTATATACATTTCCATATATATAATTCGTATATACATATAGTAACGCGTTAGCGAATGGAAAGGTATAACATAGCGTACCGCGCCGTATCTCTCTCTAAAAGCTTACAAACATTAAACAGCCTCTACCGGTGAATCAAGCTAAATATATTTCTGTTCGCAATGTTCCGTCGACACAGCCTGACATTGACCAAGAGGCCTTAAAA
>NW_021844389.1:0-417 GCF_003651465.1 Formica exsecta
TTTTTTTCCAGCAAAGAGAATAATCCTTCGCTTTCCTACGTTTCCTGATCATGATCGGCTTGAAAGAAAAATGACGCAAATAGTGCCTATAATCTTCGACGACAGAAAACGCTCGAAAAGCTTTGAACGATAACATGCTTTACAACACGACGATTCTATACTACACATGTTCACGCTCGAGAATCTCGTGTCGCTACTTGCTCCATTTTGCAACACGATATCAACTTGTGGTTTGCAAGGTACTCGATGCGGAAGGGGACAGGCAGGCGCGTGAAAACTAGGCCGATAATGTCAGGAGACATGGGAAGCATCGGGCTACATAAAGACACATTGTCATCACTGCCGAGAGACTGTTCTTAAAGGTTTAAAAAATGTTCTCAACCGCTTTACTAAACAATGAAATAAAAAGAACTTGCA
>NW_021844390.1:0-418 GCF_003651465.1 Formica exsecta
AAATTATAAAAGTGAATGTTGACCGGCTAACTTTATGGAGCTCGTATTATCCTATGGAAAATCGAGGGTAGAGAAAGAGACATGTATCTTCTCGGGTGGATCTTTGTCTCTTTTTACATATTATACCATTTGAATTAAAAATGTTATAAAACTCGATGGACTCGAAGAGGAAATTGAAAATAGAGGATTTGCACGGTTGTAGTTTGAAATTAGAGAAATTTGACTATTTTTTTTCTTAAAGTATATATACGCATTTTGCAAGATTAAATTAATTAATATATAATAATACAAGTTTTGCGTTTTTTAATCGACAGTCATGATACACGAGTATATTTAAAGATAAATACGTATGAAAATACCTAAAGAATGATAAGGCATCCCAGCAAACACAGATACATAACTGTAACATTGCCATAAT
>NW_021844391.1:0-418 GCF_003651465.1 Formica exsecta
TCTCTCTCTCTCTCGGCAACCTAGTTGCCAAGTGTCGAAAATTTGAAACTTGCGATTAAACTGTGGAAAAACATTGACTATGTGTGTGTACTCGTTGAAGAAAGAGCATCCTATATTGCATAATAAATGGACATCGTGTGACAGATATCCGTTAAGAAGGGGTATTACGATAATAAAAAAAAAAAAAGCCACAAAATACAATTTAATCCTTCGGAATCCCCATCGTTAATATTAATGATAGATTCTTTGTTTCCGTGCAGAGCTTGTATAAATTTTTAAGAGGAGGACACTTTAAACATCTTTAAAATTTAAAGGTGTATTGTGTTTGCGTTGATGATAAGAATCCCATTTTTCATTCTTAAATAATCGTTATCTCTGCAAGAATACCTTTCAGAATCCTTATTGATAATTTTTTTTT
>NW_021844392.1:0-418 GCF_003651465.1 Formica exsecta
AATCCGCGCGTACAACATTGGATCATTGTCGATAACTGACGTTTATTTCGGGCGTGATGTACGAATACGTCGCCTCTTGCGGGGAAGCGAAATGTAGTATCGAACACAAGGCGGGAAATTGAGTATGCCAGCGCTGCTCGATAATACTCATGGAAATACGCGGCGGATGGATTTTTTAATGTTCGCGGATTTATTTTACAGGCCAGAGAATGGTGTCATTTTTCCGCGTGATTCCACCACGCCTGGAGACTTTATCGATAGCTGTGCGACTAGTTTCGGATACGAAATGAAAAATTGTTGCCTCTCTCTCTTTCAAGAATTTGAAGATTAATATATATCAGCAATTAAATAATATAATCAGGGATTTAAAACGTGTTAATATTAAATTTTTATTTTTATTTTTTTTTTTTTTTTTTCC
>NW_021844393.1:0-418 GCF_003651465.1 Formica exsecta
AATTAATAATTAATAAATCTATATATAATTTATATAAATCATATATAAAAGGCATATGAATCGAACAAATATACAAATATTCTGGTTATAAATCCTTCAATTATTCCATTTAGAGTCTTTTTCTATTTGTGGGAATCGTAAATCTGTGTTGCTCGTTGAAAGAAATTTAGTTAAACTTTATCTCAAGCGCTTGTGCTTGCTTGAGAATTTTTCCGAGACGTCCAAAATTCAACATTCATCACTGCCAACTTACAGTAGATACATTCAAGAGTACACGTGTGCCTATATAGGATGGTTCAGAAATACTTCAACAAACTTTGGAGTTCTCCACACGAAAGCAAGAAAAAAATGTCGTATAAACATATACGAAAATGCCTGGTTTATGAGTTATAATCGAAAGATTACATTTAATTCAGTG
>NW_021844394.1:0-418 GCF_003651465.1 Formica exsecta
AAGTTATGTATGTGTTAAATGATAGAAGCAAAAGATAATAAAGAATGAATAACAAATAAAAAATATAAAAAATAAAATAAAACCAGCACATCCAATTGTTGTCAAGATGGTCAAGAACGGCTTGTTAATGCGTAAAATAGTATAAACTACAGCGTACAACATAAATTAACAATAAAAAATGTATCAAATTTTGGAGAGTTTTTCTAGTACAGTTAAATACGTTTCCGGGAGATACTCAGTATTCGTCTGCAAATTTAGGCTGTTCTTTTGTCTTTTAACATGTAAAACTTCCGAAATTAACCGCTTATGTAAATGTGGTTCTCTATCTAAAATTTCAACGTTATCCCAATTAAAATCGTGATTATATGCTATCCTGTGGTCTGTTATAACGGAGTGGTTAGTCGTGCTTCTCCGATTA
>NW_021844395.1:0-418 GCF_003651465.1 Formica exsecta
TTCTCCATTACTATAATGCATACCCATTCACTGATCAAATTTCGTCCCTTTTTTTAGCAATCGTGTATGTGTGTAGCAAAATTATTGATTTTGACTCTTGACTACTAACCTTAACTCTTAATTTTTTGAAATAGAAAATGCATGAAATAGATCATTCATTTAATTTAAATTAGCAAGTTACACGTGACATCAGTTTACCGGATATACATGTTTTGAATATTTAAATAGGTCAAAGTAGATACGATGACGTAGAAGTATATTTCAATGTTGTAACACGCACTTCTATTGTGTTTCAAGGAAACATATTTAATCACATATCTTGATTAAATTATAATATGTACAACTACTATAAATTGTAATGCATCACGAAATCATATCAAGCGACGCAGTAGCGTCGCGACGCCAAATTACATTTTTT
>NW_021844396.1:0-418 GCF_003651465.1 Formica exsecta
TTCATTAATAAGCAGTACAAATAGAATTTAGATAAACTTAAACGCAAATAATTAATAATTAATATTTAATCTGTTTACCTATTTGGAACATAATACGCGTACGGATCATAATATTCTAAGATTACAGAATTTATAAATTTATGTTTAAATATGTGTATTAACAGTAGTTTAAAGCAAAACATTATATATGCAGGGTGTCACTTATAGATCGCCACTAAATACTTATTGTTAGCGTTATTTTTTAATAAAGAATTAGTTGAAAAGTTCTAAGTAATTTTTGTCTATAACACTCGTTAAAAGAGTGGCATCTGGCAGTGAGCACACATGATTAGCCGCACGATTCACGTGCATTAAGTTAAAGGTCGGCGCTGTTTGGCCGTATTGTACGCAATTAACTCCTTTATTAAGTATTATAGAA
>NW_021844397.1:0-418 GCF_003651465.1 Formica exsecta
TTTTTTTTTTTAATTTCTCCCGACAGCGTGGCTGAGTTAAACCTTTAACCGCCCTTTATCATCTTGTAAATCATTCGATAGCGATTATCTCTTGAATAATGAAGGACAGTTATTGATTTCTCCGGCATCGATTTCCGCACGCATTTCCGCAGATTCTTGACAAAACCGACTAATGACTAATTAACGATGCTGCGTGTACCACCTTTTCTCTCCACCCGACGAATGCCATTTCGTCGCCAGCGCCGATTTATGCTCGCGCTGCCGTTTTCGGTGTCGAGAACTAAAAAAAGCGAAGAAAAAAAAGGAAAAAGAAAAACGAGCGAGGCAGGCAGAACGTAAATTGTCGAGCGGATCGAGGCTGACGAGTCAATACAGCATCGACGAGAGAGCCACGTTGCGTCCAAAAAATAAAAAAAAG
>NW_021844398.1:0-418 GCF_003651465.1 Formica exsecta
CAAACAAATATCTAACAGAAATATAAATAAATTTTATATGATGTTGTAGACAGTTTTACAAAATAACCATTGTTTAAATAAAAGTGAACTATACAAATTGTTAGAACCATTATTGGACGAGGGTATATTCACAGCTCTTGGTAAGAGATTTCTATAAGATTAAAGTTTAATTAATTAAATGTAATTAGTATATTTACACAAAATATATAAAATAAGCGCACGAAACTTTTATAACATAACTTATATTCCTAATCATACAATACTTCAATTTCCATTTTTGCAGTATTATAACTTTTTTAATGCGACATTCCTTATTAAATATTCTTTTAATATTATGTTTTAATTTGATTTATTTTCTTTTTCTTTATTATATTTCTGTAATATTTATTTTAGTATCTAAATGGAGTCAACAACGAAA
>NW_021844399.1:0-418 GCF_003651465.1 Formica exsecta
ACATTTATCAGCTTAATTAATTTTTTGCTGGTAAACATCGAAATGTTTGCCAATTCAGAAAACAGTAAACCGGGTGACTTATTCACTATTGCAAAATCCATCACCTGAACTGAATACTCATCCAAATTGGCAATTATTTCTTGTACATAAAAACCAACCCTACTGTTATCACTTCCATGAATTAACACACCACTTAAAGCATCAGGTTTCTCTAGGAATTTTTTAACTTTGGATGGTATGACCCTCATGCCACCTATATGATATCATTCTCATTTGATTGTACATGAGTATCCAAAGACTCTGAGCTTTCTTGCGCAATATTGTGCACATCATCTGCCGTACTCTGCACATTATCCGACTCTTCTGTTTTTCCTGTAATATAATTATAAAATTTTTTCACAGGTTGAGATATATATTT
>NW_021844400.1:0-418 GCF_003651465.1 Formica exsecta
TAATATCGAGAGAAAGATATCTTCCGCGTTCCCAGGCAATCGTTTCTTCGACAAAGTAAATTATAAAAATAGGCAGAACGGGATGCGTAAGAGTCCAAGGACGTGTGATTATCGCGGTAAAAATCTTGGAATTAACTGCCTCCGTAATCGTCCTCAGTGTGTAATGCGTTTCCACGAAATGCACCACGTCCACTCTTTCTCCGTAAGATTATTTTCTACAATCATTCCATTATTATCGCCATAATCGAACATCGTTGCGTGTAATTGAGCTGAAATGAAATATAAATGCTCCGACTAATTCCAGATTCTAAGTCTACCTATGGGGCAAAAAGATAGCTCTCTAAGGTGGAAATGTATCTTCTTGCGAATAAAATTACAGATTTATTCTGACCAATAATTAATATAAAATATCATATGC
>NW_021844401.1:0-418 GCF_003651465.1 Formica exsecta
ATGGACTCGTGGCATGCAAAAACAAAGAATTGTTAAAAGTTCTTACTTCCTCGCTAAAAAGAAGATTTGAAATTACATATCATGAGCCGTCATGTTATGTTGGCATAGAAATTAATCGCGATCGAAAGATGAAGACAATCTGCATTAACCAGCAAGGATACATATCTCGCATGCTGTGTCGATTCGGAATGGAAAATTGTAAACCGACAAAATCACCAATGGATTGTTCTGTCAAATTGTCGGAGTCAAAGAATGAAGAAAAAATCATTGAGAAAAGATTTTCCTATCGAGAAGCTGTAGGCAGCTTGAATTATGTTGCATTAATATCAAGGCCAGACATATCATATGCCGTGAACATACTTGCTCGATTTTCGAATAGTCCGTCTGAACTGCATTGGAAAGCAGTTAAACATGTCAT
>NW_021844402.1:0-418 GCF_003651465.1 Formica exsecta
GCACATCATGTTCGACTAATTTCATAAAATTAATAAAGCTATATAAGATATATGAAAATATGAATATTTTACTAAAATAACCGTGAGAAAATTATTTCCTCAAACGAAATATTATATTCACAAGAGACACTTCGTGTTTCGCCTATTTATTATAGATCCGTCTTTGTATCGGCGCTTCTTTGAACGTAACGCGCGCATATTGTAAAACAAAATGACATTTGCCCGACTTTCTTTTGCGGATTATAGGAAAGATATTACAACAAAGAGACTATATGGGGAATATCGGTCCATGACGGTGGTTAGTCCGTGGAATTTCTATGGATTAAACCGAGCCCGGTAAAGAAGAAAGGAGTAGCGCGCACCAGCATTATATCGGGAATATTTCGCCGTGACTTCATCCAACCATATCGGTTTCCCC
>NW_021844403.1:0-419 GCF_003651465.1 Formica exsecta
AAAAAAAAAAAACACTGATATATCATTGGTTACATACACATAACAAATTTTAATATACAAAGACCAGTTTTTAAATATGTATGACAGACACAACATTGTTTCTTGATAACAGTTAGAATCATTCAATAAAAAAGTCATAAAATATAAATAAACTGTGAATTTCATTTATTTCCGACAGATAATCTTCGAAAAATTATTACAGAATAATGTGAGGTAAGTGTTAACAATGTTATAAGAGAATGGTTTGCATTATTAATAATGCCAATTTAATTTTATAAAATCGCACTAAGCGATTGTGATATTGAACGTATTCAATTATTCAGTCAGCTTGATTCGTATCTGATTGTGAGAGTTATCACTTGTGTATTTGAGATAAGAAAATATTATTTAAAAAATATTTTTTTTATTGCAACAATTTT
>NW_021844404.1:0-419 GCF_003651465.1 Formica exsecta
ATATAATATATTGTAATAAAACTGTAATATATATAAAAATAAGCATAAAACTCATAACATAATTTAATTGTGTATTATATTACATAATATCTATGTGTGTGGTTTTCAATTGTATTATGTTTATTGAATACATTTTTGATATAACTATTTCATTATAGAGAGTTACACATGTAATATATCTTATGAAAAGATTCGTCTAAAGGTGCCTGTAGCCTATAGCTCGTGCTTTCGCACAACAGCGACGAGGGCAGGTAGGCTTTACATAGAAGCGGATTGGATTAGGATTTGGAAGAAAGGCCGAAGGGGTGGGCCGACCAATTTGCATGGCATAAACCACGTCGGTCCTTAAGATTCAATTTAACTGGAAAAGCATGCTGGGCGCACAGAGGTTTCCTTGATGTAAGTAGCATCACTTTTTA
>NW_021844405.1:0-419 GCF_003651465.1 Formica exsecta
ATATATTTATTTGTTGAAATTTTTAATTGTGCAATTTACAATTACCCAGGCCGTTACACTAGAGTGCCCATGCAAGAAGAGATTCCGCCGGCACTTCCCGAGAGAAACATGCAAGAACTCTCGATGTCGCCAAAAAACAACTTAGCTACGCAGAAACTGCATGAAATATTATCGACGCCCAGGAAACCGAGATCAAGATCCGAAGAAAGGACACTGTCGCCGAAGAGACAACAGTCCTTTAATCAAACTAGCACGCCGCAGAGAAGAGCACTCACGCCTGGTGAATGTCCGAATGGTTCGGAATTTATTGTTATTCCCTTCAGTTGCGCAAGCAATAATAAATAATATCGCATAAATTATACATTAATTAATATATATCGGAAAATTAACAAATATAAAAATATTATCATTTTTCCGCA
>NW_021844406.1:0-419 GCF_003651465.1 Formica exsecta
ATATATTGCCTGTTTATATAACGAATATTGTAGAATTAAACGCGGGTGCACATACGTATATTCTATATTTTATTGACATTAGAATAAAGTTAAATAAAGCAGAATAAAAATTCTATAAAACTAAATCTCCAATTAAATTTTAAGCAAGTTTAGCAAAATTTACTTTGTGTATTTATGTTATGTTTTTTCAAGATTAATTTCTTTTTAAACCGACGAATAGATTTATGTTGTCTATTTTATAAACACATTCACATTGGTAGAAAAATGCGATTAATAATTTTCTAAAAATGGAAAATATTTTTCTTTTTTGGAAGATTATTAATAAGATTTTTTTTTCTAACTTATTTAAGTATTGTACCCTTGAAAAAGTTCTTTTTTGCTGAAACATTTTATATTGATGTCACATGTAAAAATTGACT
>NW_021844407.1:0-419 GCF_003651465.1 Formica exsecta
CTCAAACGGAATAACATATCCTCTTATACATTGTAAAATAAATGGATCGACAGTCAATTTTTTCCACGCCGAGAAAAAATATCGCACTCTTCCTGCGATTCTCACCGTGTCTAGTCCTTGTGTTGACGATTGTCCTTGGGTCGGAAGTCTCTCGATTTCTGTCCCTTCCGTTGAGTGCCCCGATGACTCATCCCGGAGAGACGATGCCAGTTTAACTTCCTGGATTGACGCTGGTTCGAATATCCACCCTGTCTCGATCGTGATGACTGGAATCTACGATTGTCACCTCGAGCTTCAATACCAAAATTACTCCGCTGTCCGCCACCTTGTTTGACTAAATCTTTGGAGGATTTTTCCATAGCTTTTGCCGCTTTGAGACTGTCGGAAAATTTCTCGCCGAACAGCCACTTATCGATCGA
>NW_021844408.1:0-419 GCF_003651465.1 Formica exsecta
GCAATAATATCCAATTAGCACGATTAGCAATTAAATAATTAACTAAATGTCAATGATGCGTTATTTTATCTATCTCCCAAGTTGTCAAATATGATAATAGCTGATGCTATTATATTATTTAATTATTTAATCGCAATATTATTAATTCATTTATGTCGCTACCAAAGACGTATGTATGATGGGCTACATGACTCGCTCGAAAAGCTTCAGAAAGATTCGGATACATCATGCGTGACGAGAAGTATCACGTATGTATCACCGCGGTCTCTGTTCACAGCCGGAGAAAACGTTGTCACGTGGCATCGCGTTTCGACCTGGGTCTCCCCCCTCCCCTTTTATTCCGTTGCCCGGAGGAGCCTGAGACTTCTTGAGGTCGAGGAATTTAATAACGGACGAGGTCGAGTTGCGCGCTGGCGCGC
>NW_021844409.1:0-419 GCF_003651465.1 Formica exsecta
GCGAATGGAATGAAAGAAGGAAATTAAAGGACGATTATATATGGAACAACGTCCGAGTAGTATGTCGCGCGCGCGTAGATTAGCGCGCGCTTTAAGTTATCACTTATATCGTAACGAATGAAAATCTGTATAAGTAAGTACCGGAATAAGCGCGATACGTGAGGAGGATTAAATCACACACATAAAATGCGAGTTCTATCTGTCATCGTTAATTACTAAGGATTATCAGAGTTTGGAGAAGCTCTAAAGTTAAGCTGGAATCAAGCATAAGAGTATAAGTTTATAATCTGTAGCGAGAATACGCGAAGGAGTGTAGTACAATATTAACAAGAACGTGTATAAATATATATGAAGAGTATAAAAAATATATATATAAAGACAAATATATAATATATTATATATATAATATATATATATTA
>NW_021844410.1:0-419 GCF_003651465.1 Formica exsecta
CATATTTATTAAATCGTAATTTAGTTACAGAATGTGTGTATCCAACGACACATTCTATGTATAACACAAAATTAATTGACTCTATTGTTTTAGTAAATGATGTTCTCGCGGGAATATCGCTAATTACGCGCCTGATTCATACGTTCGTAAAAACATTTTGCTACGTCATTCGAGACAACGATACTTGGCATCACGTATCATAGAGTTCAGAAAAGCGAAACTTTCCGAGTGTGCATTTACTTTTGTGAGTGATTAGCGGAACCGTGCTATCTGTTGACATAAGGCTACATCACGTCGAGCTGAATCAGGGCTGCTCAGGGCAAACTCGTCCTTCCTGAGAAGAGTCGGTTAGTTTGTTTTATATACGCTGAGTCGTACTGTCTGCCAGCCACGTAGCAACATTTACATGCTACGAACGA
>NW_021844411.1:0-419 GCF_003651465.1 Formica exsecta
CCTCTCTATACTGCAGAAGAGTATAAGGAAAAAAAGGATAAAACAACTTATTTTGATGAAAATTTAGAATAATGCTACTGAAGGAAAAGAAACTTTTTGTATTTCAGGGTTGTTGTTTTTGGTTGCTGAAAGTGGCTGTATTATTTAAGTTATTAATAATACTTACTGCTAAATTACAACTTCTTTATCACTACCGTGTTCCGTGTTGTTGTATTATTCTTAACATTTATATGTGTATACATACACGTACCAATATTTGAGAGGAAGAAATGGTGCGCCAAGAAGTGCTTGGAGAACAGTTGGTGAAAATCCAACATAAACAAAGTCATTTGATAAAGACATAAGATACACATAGTGCAAAAAATTAAACATGGGACGCCAAATACGTTGAGTTTTTTTGTCATTTAATCTGTACAGAG
>NW_021844412.1:0-419 GCF_003651465.1 Formica exsecta
ACGGAAAAAACGTCTCAAATAAATGGCGTATAATTTTATTTCTTTAAATTTTAAAATAAGTTTCTTCTATATACATAGAAAAAAATTTAAGAGCATTATGTTATACGTTCTTGAAATAAGAAAAGAAAAATACGTTCTTGAGAATAATAAGGAAGTTGCTAGAAAAATATTCAAATATTCGTAAAAGCGAAAACGTAAAAACGTAATCCTTAAAGATATGAATTATTATAGTCCGTTTTTCACAACGGTATATATCTATTTCCCGGCAAAAGTGCACTTTTACAAGAGAAAATAAACGGTTTCTTATTTTCTCTCTTCTTTGAAAACGCACATATACAATCTTTTTAATAATATTATATACACTTCTTCTTTGTTTCTGATATTTTTTTGTATCTCTCTTTTAAAATTAATATTTTTAC
>NW_021844413.1:0-419 GCF_003651465.1 Formica exsecta
CTTATGCGCGTGCACTTGGCGCTTTTTTTTCACTTTTTTTAAAAAAAAGTAATTTTTTAGCAGTTATAATATGTACTTCTAATTTGAATATCCCATCTGTCACTGAACCGTAACCAATATATTTATTTAGTTTGTTATCATGTATTTCTGCGAAATTTGTTTTTATGTAGACTTCCAATACTAAAATTTTTAAAAAATTACGAGTAGAAATTTTTTAGTTCAAAGAGGAATATTTTTCTACTATTTTAAGCATCCCGTATATGTATATAAAAATAACGTAAGACTTGATTTATTCGAGAAAACTTGATTTAATTAATATAAAAAAGACATAATATCATTAAATATGAATAGAATTATATAATTTAAATATTTATATTATGTAAAGAATAAGATTAATAATCAAGAGAGAAAAAGAGAGA
>NW_021844414.1:0-419 GCF_003651465.1 Formica exsecta
CGAGCAGCATATCCGCGACCTTGACACATTACAGTTAGAGACACCGTTGGCAGTTACAGCGTGTCGCAGTTGTAACTTACTCTAACAACACAACGCGGCCCATAACCGGAGGCGTCGCGTATCGTTTATTCGCGGACTATAAGCCCAAGTTAAATTAGTTTTGTCGTCAGAAATTAATCACGGCGATATAAGCCCGCGTAGTAGCCTCAACATTATTACCGCTTAAATAATTCCACTTTCATTTTGCACAATTCCATCCACGCAATTCCGTGGATAAAGTATATCACATGAAAATATGAAATTCAACACGGGAAAGAGAAAACTTTTTTATCGGCTAAAATTTTTTCAAATTAATTCGCTAAGAGAGGGAGAGAGACACGTCTCATTGTATAAGCTCGTTATTATACATACAGGGTGTA
>NW_021844415.1:0-419 GCF_003651465.1 Formica exsecta
TATATATATATATATATATGTATATGTATTTGTGAACATTTGTATACAATTGTACATTGTACACGTGTACATTGTAGTGTCGTACTTGGCGAACCGTATAGTCGAGCATAATTAAACCGGATAAGTTATAGCCTGACGGTAAATCTTTCAACCGTGTAATCACAGAATCGACGCTTTTATGCTCTGGTAGCAAATACATCACGATATTCTCTTCATTATTTCCATCGCAGAGACACGAAATATAAAAAAAATATTCATATGTTTTTCTTGTATTATCATTCAAAGAGCCCGGATATTTCACGATCAGAGAATAAAGCGTCCCATTTTACATTTTTGCTTAAAATAACATTAATTAGGATATATTTTATATATGATATTATTTTTTATATAATATATTTTGTATGTGGCGTTTTGTAATA
>NW_021844416.1:0-419 GCF_003651465.1 Formica exsecta
TATGTTTATGTAAAATTTATAATACGTACGGATTTTTCAACTTGTAAATTTGAATCACACACATAATACAAAGTTCACGTTCAGAAAACTTGTTGTCAGTGTTTAGGCTAAACCTTCTGTAAGAGAGAGATTGGGCAGCTCGAAGAACGGGGTTGAAGGAGCAGAGGGAAGCGAGGATCGAGTATATCTCTCGTTACGCTCTCGATCCGTTTGGGATTAATCTGGGTTTAATTGAATTCGAAGCAAACACGGAAACCGGAACGCCTCGATGCTTGCGCAAACCTTGGCCGTGCCCGGCTGGATAAATATGGTGGACGTCGCTGTATGGCGACCTTAAGGTATTAATCGTCAAACAACCTGTGTAGCCTATGCAGAGACTGATTAGGACGCTATGATGCGATTGCTCTCGTTGATTATGA
>NW_021844417.1:0-419 GCF_003651465.1 Formica exsecta
GCAATGCGCAATTATTTTCTTCCTCATTGATGATAATTTTTACGAAGTATTGATAGATTGCAATAAAATAGGCAATTACATACGTATATAGGCTGATTCACACGTTGAAATAAATTGAGGCAGTTCAAGATATAATTCGTTTATGAGTAATAGAAATCGTTCGATCGATAATCTGCCGTGAAGAACGAATTAGTCGAATTAGCAAAATTAGCTCGACACTGTTCAATCCCCGCGAAATCCACTCGGCAAACACTTCCCGCGAATACTTTCGGCGAAATTTAATGAAATCTTTACAAGCGAAGCGACGATTCGACTCGATCGAGTACCGATCGTTATGCGATTTTGTCATGAAACACGGAATTGATGCGCGGCCGACTCGCTGCACTTTTTAGTTCGGTTCCATTGCACAAACTGAAGCC
>NW_021844418.1:0-420 GCF_003651465.1 Formica exsecta
AACCAATTGTGGCAACTTCGAGCACCGAAGCAGAATACATAGCGGCAGCGGACTGTTGCAAGGAAATTCTTTACATTAAATCGTTATTAGAAGAATTACTCGGAAAAACAATACTTGCACGGTTAAATATCGACAATCAAAGCGCGATTAAATTAATAAAAGACGGCGTAGTAAATCGAAGATCAAAACACATTGATGTTAAATATCGTTTTATACACGAAAAAGTAAAACAAGATATTATAAAAATAGAATATTGTCCAACTGATAAACAATTGGCGGATCTATTTACTAAACCATTAAATAAAAATAAATTTGATTTATGTAGAAATGCTTTAGTAAATTAATGATAAGTTAGAAAAGAAGAATAACAAAGATAAAAATAAGTGCTGTAATAAAGTAAAGTTTATTTTGTTTTTTTTG
>NW_021844419.1:0-420 GCF_003651465.1 Formica exsecta
TATGTGGGAAAGTAAAGAACTAAAATAGCCTACCTAAAGTGACAAGAAAATAAAACTGTCTGCATTGACTTGTAAATTGAACATTTTACAGTCAAATACAGCTCATACATTATTAATATTATATTAACATCATTCGCGCGTGCAGAAAAGACGATATTGTTATGTGACATTCATCATCAATATTAATCGCATAATGCAATATACGTGTAATGGGAAAATAAATAAAATGGCGCGCGCTACCGTGTCAGTGAGCGTTAGCTAATCTACACGGTAACTAGATTACCGGGATACATTATGCACGCAATGTAAGTCAACTCTCCGCACCTAGGTAACCAACCTACCTCTAATCTCGTTATAACAGAAAGCAAACCGGTGCGTCCGATATGAAAAATATGTACATATCGTTATAAGCGCAGAGCG
>NW_021844420.1:0-420 GCF_003651465.1 Formica exsecta
ATATATATATATATACAAAATATAAAATAAATAGTCTGTATCAATAATTAATTAAAAGTCATCGATTCGTCGATCCTGTCATCAAATCGGAGCTGAATTCGCAGAGCGAGTTGAAACATGTAGTTAACAGGGATCACATCGTCACCCTCGTGACGAAGAAACTTTTTAGCCAACAATCTGTCCTCCTGGTCTCTACGCGTCCAAGTGGCGGCAAGAAAAAAAATTGACGGGAGATGAGAGGTCGGCCGAGCATGGTTGGAGGGAGCTAAAACGTTGACGCGATCCAGAACTCGAGAAATGTCGATCCGAGCGCGCTGACTAGTGTTAGTGAACGCGGAGCATCCTCGTTTTACTCGACGATGCTTCATAGAGTGTGCCGGTTTTTTTCCGAATTTTCATAAAGAAAGAGAGAGAGAGAGA
>NW_021844421.1:0-420 GCF_003651465.1 Formica exsecta
TTTTTTTTGCTGTTATTACCGGACTCGTGTCCCGTGTAAAATACCGATAGCATCTCTTCCCTTGTCATATGCTCGTGGATCTGAAACACAAACGAGTTTAGGTGAACATGGGTGTCGCAATATTATTATATAATCGTCGTAATATCACACGTTCTGCTAATCGATTCGTGAATAAATCCGCGACGTACGATAGGGCAAGCTATGGCTATAGATCGATTGCAAGGTGTGATGGTCAATTTCCGAAATATAAACGTATATATGTATGACAGATCAAATGTAAAAATATAAAATACATATAGTATAAAGTAAAGGAAATAAATCGAAAGAAATTTACTCAAACGCCATAATTATTCGAATGAGGAAACGCGAATGCGACTACAATATAGAGAAAGAGTTTGCGCGAGACATCTCGCAAGCGAA
>NW_021844422.1:0-420 GCF_003651465.1 Formica exsecta
CGCGGAATCTTATTAAGTGTTACATTTTTTGTTAAGATAAAATATATTATATAAATATACATGGCATGTAAATATATGTATAGACATTATAAATATATGTTTAGCTAAGTGCATAAAGCTTTTGGTCAAAAATTTATTTAATTGTTTATATAATTAAAATTTCTCTGTGCATATAATTAATTATTTTACAAACTCTATTTTGTTATATGACATATTGTAAAACGAAGCTAAGGGAACCGCCTGTTTCTTCATGTTCATGTGTCAAACAACGGGTTTAATGCTTCTCATAATACCTTTATTGACTCAGGACGAAAGATCTTTACCGTTCAAGATATACGTACCGTACTCTATCACAACGTTACTTCCTTACGTATTGACTTATCTTCAGCAAACCACAACTGTAATTTATGCGATATTACT
>NW_021844423.1:0-420 GCF_003651465.1 Formica exsecta
ATATATTATTTGTTATTAATTTTCATAATTAATTTACATAAATATAAGTACAAAATAAACTGATATATGCGGTAAAAATCGATATCAAAAAGTAAAATTTAAAAACAAATAACAGATATCAGATCATGTAAGTTAATAAATAAACACATGAATTCTATACGATATCCATCAACTATTATAGCTTGAATTCAAAAACTTATAACCCTAAAATTTTTATATTAAAATTTTCTATTTTTTAAATATGTTATTAAAATAATATTGTACGATAATTAAGATATCCACTGTATACATATATACAAATAGTGAAAGGAACAAAATTTAGATTTTAATTAATTTAAATTACATTATTTATTATAAATATTATAAAGTCTTTCAATATGACAGCACACTTATAATAAAGATTCTTGAGATCCTTTGGAG
>NW_021844424.1:0-420 GCF_003651465.1 Formica exsecta
CCCCCCCCCCCCCGGCCGTCGAGAATCCCCTCGAAAACGACCTCCTCGTATTTATCGTGCAAACGTCCGCCAATCTCGACAAAGCTCGGTCATCAATCTATAAACGCTTAACTTGAAAATTGGAGGAGCGAAACTTTTCAGGCCGACGGCGACGGCTATCGCGAAGAGAAAGCCATCGGATGGCTTCAAAGACGTCTCTACATCCGGGATAATAAACGTCCATCCAAGCGTTCCACCCGGAAAAACTGTATAGCGACAGTAGACGGAAGACGATATTTTCCGTAGAATTGAAATGACAACCTTTCTCTCGCCGCGAAACTGAAACCGACAATCAATTAGGAACTTATATATCGAAAAATTGAGAGGGTTCTGCCGAGCCTTGAGCCGAAGATACTTGATTATAACTTGATCGGATTTTGC
>NW_021844425.1:0-420 GCF_003651465.1 Formica exsecta
CCGGCATATTTTTTAACAAGAAAATATAAATTTTCCAACTGTGTAACGAGAAACGCAAAGTCTCTCATATTGATTTCTCTCGTACATCCTACGTAATTAACGATTATCTAGTGGCTATGTAATTAATCGCTCTAATCGCTTGTATGTTTTATAATATATGTATACGCGATAATTTTTTGCAACTTTTTGCGACGGGAAACAGACTCTACGCGCCTCTATTCTTTCGGGACGCGGACAGATGATCCGTGCAAGCATAAATAATTTCGTTTAATTATCCGCGACGTTCACGTTGGTCTCTCTTATCTCCGCCGTTTATTTATGCGGAGCGTGTCGCGTTGCGTCGCAGGAAATGAATTCTTTTTTTCCACTTTGCGCATCACCTCAAATGCGCGTTTCGTGGGATCGATATCGCGAACGGTC
>NW_021844426.1:0-420 GCF_003651465.1 Formica exsecta
TATATATATATATATATACTTATCATAAGCATATGTGTGTTTAGTTAAAGAAATAAGAAAATTGAAAGATTTCCAACTTCAGCGACTTTATATAAAAATGCCAAGGTGCTGATATACTTATGTGCTTCAATACGTATCCTAACATAGTATATCGAGTGGGCTATTATAGTATGTTTTTACACACACATAAAAATATAAATTATTTTATACAATTTTTTTATAAAATTTCTTTAATATAAATTAATGTAAAAAACACACGCGTGTAAAGAAAGAATTTTTTGTTTAACAAATAAAATAATTCATAAAATTCCATATTTTCTTTCCGTTTGCTATTATTATTCATTATAAAATAAAGCAATTGATATAATTCTGTTATGACTTAAATTAAATAATAATATAATTATATATATTAAAATAAAA
>NW_021844427.1:0-420 GCF_003651465.1 Formica exsecta
TTAATTGTTTTAACTTAACCTTTTTTCCTTCTTCCTCAGAGAACGGTGTGGATATTAATACATTTTTAAATTTAACTCCAAATCAAATCCCTTTGCTATTTCCCACTCCATCTTTTACTATAGGAGATCAATTGAAGTTTATACATAAGTACACTTCTTTTATGGTTTCAAATAAACTTGTAAGCATGATCTTTTCTTTCCTTTTTGTATATTCAAGCATAATTCTCTATTTAGATTTAGTTAAAACAATTTAACAATTTTATATTGAATGTAATGTTTTTATCCAATGATTCTGTAAATAATTTATTAGTTTCTTTTCTTAAATATTACTGATGCATGAAAAATATTACATTGTGTTCATGTTATGATTGAATGCATTAAATTAATAAAATATTTCGAAAATCAGATATTAAGTGTATA
>NW_021844428.1:0-421 GCF_003651465.1 Formica exsecta
AAATTAAATAATTTATATATTATTTTATTGATTTTATTTCTTTATTTTTATTGATTCGTGTAATTTTGCATTTAAAATGAAACAAACATTTGTAACATTGCGTGATATATTTTAAATTGTGTTGATAAGCTTTTATATTTTTATATTTTCATCAGAGAGATAAAACAATACGTTATTTCTGTCCTTTTTTTTAATTTTTCCTAGGTTACTTTTTCTCCACAAATCTTTTCCTTAAATGAAAATAAGGTTGAAAATATTGCACAAAATTTATCCTTAGATGAAAATAAGATTGAAACTGTTGCACAAACTTTATCTTTTGATGAAGATAAGATTGAAACTATTGCTACGTCCAATATTGACGAAAATGACTCCCAATACTTTCTAAACACTCCTGCCTGCGATATTATTGAAAATGTTCCTT
>NW_021844429.1:0-421 GCF_003651465.1 Formica exsecta
ATGAGTCACAACGGTGGTTAGTCATACGAAACTTGGTTAGTCGACGAATCCACACAAGAGCAAAGACGCACTTTTAGGGCACTCTCCCAGCAACCCGAGCCACACACTGGGAACAACAATATACGTCGCGTTCGATCGATTCGGGCAACGATCCACCGATTAAATTTATATTTATAGCGGATCGTTCGCGTCGCGGAGATAAGTCAATGCCGCGCGAAATTCCGTCAGCATCCATGAGAACGGAAAAATGTTCTCAAGAAGGACGATTACATCGAGTTGCTGATGGAACGTACGCGGAAATTTTATGACCCGCGTTTAATGGTCAGACCAATAGTCGTAGAGAATTCAACTTCGCTCTTGATCAGACAACTTGGAATAGTCCGAGATATAGTGACGCGCAAGTTGGAGAAGAAGTAGAAAT
>NW_021844430.1:0-421 GCF_003651465.1 Formica exsecta
ACGCAATTATCTAATGCGACGCATTGCTTGGATCACGACCTGCCACGATATAGTAACTATATCATTATTATCCTCAAGTAAAAGAAAAAGTGCAACTGTTTTAAATGATGTTTGTCGATTTATGTCCGGTATGCCCAGTATCGGAAAGCGAGTTGCCGACGCGACGCGATTAATTAGTCTCTGCAGAGAAGGGGTTAATTAGAGAAAGCGCTATCAAGAACGCGAGAGACGTATCTGGTTAGTCTAGCGAAAGGGAAGATAATCAAGAGACAATAAAAAGGCGTAGAATTATGATTAATGTTGATGATTAAAAAATCGTAAAAAGTATTGAAAATAACAAAGAGAAGAAAACAAATCGTTTATTACATAAAATTGCTGTTTTTTGCTTCCTCATAGAGGAAGCTTTGTTTTCGTGACAAAA
>NW_021844431.1:0-421 GCF_003651465.1 Formica exsecta
ATTAAGACTACAGTAAGAAAGCTTAACGTCAAGATCTTTTATGATATTTTTAAAGTTTGTTTTTTATAGTTTGTGTTTTGTTAGAGTGAGAAGCGTTTTCTTATATAATATCTTTTTTGTTCTCTTTTTATTTTACAAAATCCGACACAACAATACAAGTAATATAAATAAAATAAAAAATTAATTAAACAAATTAATTAAACAAGTAATATAAATAAAATAAAAAATTATCACGGTAATGAGTTTATTTTTTTAAATGATTTATACCATAAATGTCAGATATTTTTTGTAAATCCATAGTTTTTTATAGACGAATTGTGTTACTTCGACCATCTCATACGTTACATTTATAAAACTAATGAAATGAAATTGTAACTAATCATTATCAGTGTCGAGCATAGATAAATAGATATTAAGTAAG
>NW_021844432.1:0-421 GCF_003651465.1 Formica exsecta
AGAGAAAGAGTGAGGAGCAGCAGCAGCAGCAGCAGCAGCAGAGCAGAGTAGAAACAGAAGCAGACATTATTATACTCGGGTCGCGGTGTATCGTGGTGTGTGTTCTCGCTTGCGTGCGTGCGTGCATGCGTGCGGATTCCGACCGCCGGGGTTCGACGTACCTCAACCCCTACGATGCCCAATGGTTGACCGTGCACCGCGGTGTGCTACACGGGGACGCTTCACGCGCCGCGGTTACCATTGTTATTGTTATGCACGCGAATACGATTGCGGCTCGGTGAACTTGTTACGCGGCTTCATCGGCAGTAGGGAAGAGACGGCAGCGCTATTATTGACGACGATTACGAGTATAGAGTTAACAACGACGGCAACGGCGACGGCAACGACGGGACCGACGAGAACGGCGGTCTTCTAGTGAGAG
>NW_021844433.1:0-421 GCF_003651465.1 Formica exsecta
ATATATATATTTATATCTGAAATACTTATTTTTTCACGCAAATTATTAAAATTTAACTATGTAATTTGCGTGCTTTTTTTACATCAAATTTTTTAATTGTCATACTTGTATAAGTCTAATTAGACTGATCTTTTTCTTGGCTTCCGGATGCAAATCACTCAGTATGAGTCCTAGAGCTGCCGCTTCCGGGACCGTCCTAAAAGCCCTTAGAAAATTCGCAGCTTGACAGGGTAATCCTCGTGATATATCCAGCATGTGAAACAAGAACCCCAATTCGCAGGAAATACAGAATTCTCGTTGGCACGAGTGTGAGAGCAATGCTATTCTTACAGGTTCGCAGTAGTATAGCAACTGCAAAGCAAGAATAAATGCATCTGTGATACTTGCTCTATTCATTCTCTGATTTACTTTGATCTCTATA
>NW_021844434.1:0-421 GCF_003651465.1 Formica exsecta
CTGAAATGTCTTTATCCTCCAGCGGCAAAATAGTGCTCTTTATCTCTATGATTGTTACATCAACCCCTAAAGTGCTATAAAAACTTGCAAATTCTATTCCAATTGCACCAGACCCTATAATTAGTAGTGATTTTGGTAATTTGCCCGGCATCATAGCATGCTGCGCATTCCATATTAAATCTCCATCTGCCTCTATTTCAGGCAGATTCCGTGCCCTCACTCCTGTTGCTAAAATGATATGCTTGGAAACAATTTCTTGTTCTTCCTTATCGCCAGCAACTTTTATAGTACTATTGCCTGCAAGTTTACCAAAGCCTTGATGAACTTTGATGTTATTTTTTTTCATCAAATATGCAACACCGCTTGACAATTTATCAACAACGTTTCTTGAGTATTTCACTATTGATTGTATATCAAAACT
>NW_021844435.1:0-421 GCF_003651465.1 Formica exsecta
ATTATGTCCGATTAAATTTTCATTAAATCGTCTCTGGAAAGAGAGGTCAAGGAAATAGCGAACGAAGGGAAGTGACCGAGGTACTATTCGATATATACAGATCGTCGTCATCGTCGTTCACTCGCGAATATATCTCCTGCACGTGGGATGCCGAGATTTCGCGTATAGATATAGGGTATATCTAGCGTGATATAATTTTAGAGGAGAGACGACGCAAGTTTATTTTCAGCCCGCGAGTCGCTGCGAGTGTAAGGTAGGATGCTTTCACCCGACGAGCTAATCGACGAAAAGCTCGGCACCGAATTCCGGCCGATGCCAGGTCACGTCCCGGTAATTAAGAGCTTGATTGTCTCTATTGATCAATAATCGCGATTCAACAACCGCACTCCGGACGAGGGCTCCCCGCGCCTTTATTCATACG
>NW_021844436.1:0-421 GCF_003651465.1 Formica exsecta
AACAGCTGCGTGCGCGTCAGACGTTAGACCAAAATTTCTCTTCTTCCCCGAGGAAGAAAAAGGAACAAAATTAGATCGCGAGACGACGAACCGACCGTTGGCGCCGATCGCGATGTTCGAACTGATTGCGATTATCGAAGTCACAATCGATGTGAATAGCTTCGCGCTGTTTCATATCGCGCGACGGATAACCTAACTTAACCTAACACCATCACTCGCTTTCAGTTTCACTTTGACACTTTCCGATAAATCCGTCATCTTATAAGTGACGTATAGAAGCGGCGTCTTACTAATCATTATACGCAATCATTTATTAAACACATCTTCGTGTATGCGCACTCTTTATCGGTTTTTACATAAAAATAAAAGATCTTAAAGTCACGGGAGAGATATGATTGCCGCCTTCGTTTGACTTTGTTAA
>NW_021844437.1:0-421 GCF_003651465.1 Formica exsecta
TAAGTTACTAAAAATTACACTATACAGATACTTATCTCTGAATGAACCTCTCTTTTTACATTATACCATTTGTATTAAAAATATTTTACATTAAATATTTAAAAAAAATTGATACAGTGGTACGCAATTTTCTAAAAATATTTTGATTTTTAATTCGTAAAGTATCTATATTTATGTATATGTATCTGATTGGTCAATCAAACGAGATATGAAAATTTGGTGACGTCAAACGGAACAAACTAATCCAGAAACAAGAATATGAAATATGAAACTATTTCTCTTGCATTCCAGTTTGTATCGAATGCATAATGGAAACTGGAAATGCATGATGTCACATGCTTTTTATCCTGTTTTTATTACGCTGTTTATCGCTTTTTAGTTATCCATTATCAGTAAGACTGTGAAAATAAAGATAAGCTAC
>NW_021844438.1:0-421 GCF_003651465.1 Formica exsecta
ACATTTACGAAGGGTCATTCTGGTTATTACTCGTGCACCAAATGTACAGCGAAAGGAGAGTATATTCATGATCGAGTGAGCTATCCATATTCAAATAATTTTCCTTTAAGAACAAACGAAACTTTTAGACTAAAATTACAACCAAGTCATCATACAGGTACATCTATCCTGGAATTAATTCCTAATCTGAATATGGTAAAAGATTTTCCGTCGGATCCGATGCATATGCTTTACCTGGGAATTGTTAAGAAATTGCTTGTTAAATTATGGTGCTTTGGAAGACCTCGATCTAAACTATCATTTAATGAAATGTCTGAGTTATCAAAATTATTAGAAGTTCAAAAAGATAATATACCATGTGAAATTAACCGGAAATCACGATCAGTATTTGAATGTAAAAGGTGGAAAGCAACTGAATTCA
>NW_021844439.1:0-421 GCF_003651465.1 Formica exsecta
TGATTATAAATTATATATATACAATTTTTTATTTCAATTAAAATAATTCTAACTTTAAATTCTCATTTTTTATAATTTTAATTTCCATAGATAATAATTCTAATTTCTAAATCTTCCAAAAAAAAAGAGAAAAATCGACAATATAAATTCATTGCAGAATCGTAACCCAATTCATTATTTGTACCCGATTGAAACGCATTAATGACGTAACGCTGGACCAATTTTAACTGCTTGCCCGATTGTCACGTTTCAACAGAGCGGCGTATCGATCTCTCGGATTTTTCTTATCAATCTTAATGGAGCCCGAAGCCGACGTTATTCGCGCAACTTGTTAGATCGGCCGGATTGTGCCATTGAGAGCCGTTTAGATCCGTAGATTTATGATGACTACCGCGAATTTCGAGGCCATCGTGACTGGGCA
>NW_021844440.1:0-422 GCF_003651465.1 Formica exsecta
AAAAATTTTTTCCATACAAATACGTTTCGATGTAAAAAAGACATACATACAATGAAAATACATTATTGACATTTTTAAAATAAAGCCCTTTCTAAAATAAATTATTTCTTTATAATTCATGGAATTAATATACTATAAAAAGCAAATGTAAAAATTTCCATGAAAATGACAATACGAAAGATATCAACGAAAAAACAATATTCTAAATATAAAGCATTGATTTCAAGCATTTAATGATTAAGCTTCAAGATTTTTTAAAAATAATTTCTATCAAAATTTAATTTGAGGCTCTCATTGTAGAACACTTCTTTAATAATTTTTTTTGCCGATTAGTATCCCAATCATTAATAAAAGTGACAAATGCAACATATATATAGATATAATTAAAAATTTTACACAAATCTATTCCATATATATATATA
>NW_021844441.1:0-422 GCF_003651465.1 Formica exsecta
AATCCACAGACTTCTATATAATACTAGACCGCTAACTCCTGCGAATACATGGCCACGAAAAGTATGTACACAACACATGCGCACACAGTACATACACACATGATTCCTACTTATAGATCAGCATATGTAGATGTTTACTTCTCATACGTGATACATACTTTTCGGGGTCAATTTTTCGGTCAGTATAAAAGGGAGTTAGCGGTCTAGTATTATATAGAAATGGTTGAATCTCATTTTGCGTGGAAAGTTCTGAATCCATGTGAAACCTCGCTTTGCGTGGAAAGTTGTAAACCCATGTGAAACCTCGCTGTACCCCCTTTTTGGGAGTATTTTGTCATGTCAGGCAAGAAACGGTCTTCTAGTCTTGCAAGTAAATAATGTCGCTTCTATGAAACGATGTGGCTTTGCAAAAGATGAATTTT
>NW_021844442.1:0-422 GCF_003651465.1 Formica exsecta
ACAAAAGAACCAGCAAAATGCCGACGCATTCTTCGTCCATCGTAAAACAAACAGCTGTAAAAAGAGAAAAATCCTTCACAATGGATCTTTAAAAGAAAATTACTCCGTTCGATAACTGGAGGTCCGCGTTTCATGGATTTTCCTTGAACGATAAGATAGAAAAGTCAAACGCTATTATCACGTGATCTTAAACTCCTCGTTGTATTACATATAAGTAATAACACTACTACAATCACATACTATCTAAATCTTTTTTAATTTATTCTCACATTTTCTATTTCATTATTTTATTCGTCGGGATATTTATTATTCTTTTTAAATATTATATAAATTACTCTTTAAGTATTTTTTATCAAGAAAAACCAACAAATTTTTCGAAAACTTCAAGATTCTTAAGACTTGTAAAAGTACTTAATAAAAGT
>NW_021844443.1:0-422 GCF_003651465.1 Formica exsecta
ATATATATGTGTGTGTGTGTGTGTAAATATGTCTGATATTTACGTTCTTAAAGTTTACTTATGCATAAAACTAAATAAATAATAATAAATAATAAATTTGCAATTTTAAAGGCCAACATTCGCTCTTTAACATTCTCTATAAATATAATTTTCATTTCAGATTTAAGAATTTTATCTCATATTGACATACATTAACTGTGTGCCCTGGACAAAACAATATCTAAAATTATACAAACGTCAGTATATGAGAGAATTTATAACACACAGAATTAATTCATGAGTTGCAACGAAAACAAATAAAGTGCAATTCCATGATCGAGAAAGAAGGATTAAATTTGACGAGGTCATGATAGTCACGGACTTTTGACTCCAGGGTTATCGACGAATATCATGCCGATGCGCAGGCTTCTCTTTCTCTTATA
>NW_021844444.1:0-422 GCF_003651465.1 Formica exsecta
CGATGCGCGATCTGTGATACTGACGCGATCGCGCACGCTTCTATTTTCTTTCGCGCAAGTAAAACGCAATGTCATCTCGCATTCGGACGATTCAGATTCAAAGATGATGCACTGTCTAACGCACTGTCATTCCGACCCTATCGACAAACAGTAAAATAGAGAAATCTTACAAATATACATACTCTTATAATTATATACTCTGAAAATAAATAGTTATATAAAAATAAGCGAGAATTTTATGCTTAAAATACCTTAAAGTAAGAACTTAATTAGTTTGCACCACATATGGAGTGGAATGTGTTTTCCTTACTAGAACGTACAAGCGTAATTCTAACAGAAGTTCAACTACCAAGTGTAAAAAACATTAACGGCAACTTGTCAATCATAATCATCGATAGTGCAATAGCTCAAATAGAAAAAAA
>NW_021844445.1:0-422 GCF_003651465.1 Formica exsecta
ATAATAATAATAATAATAATAATAATAATAATAATGATAATAATATAACTGTGTCGATGGCGGTGATGGTCAGAGTGCTGGACAACATAATAATAAAAATAATAATCGTAATAATGATAATAACGATAATAATAGCAATGATGACATCATGATGACATCGACGGCGTATGATTATACATAATTAATATATATATGTATACATATATATATTAAAAATCAAGACATTATGTGTGTAAAATAATATAATGGATTATCACGCGATAGCGCACTATTTTTCGTTCAAAGAGCAATTCGCATTTGTGAATGATATAGATATTGGTCGGGCTGTCTCGTTATATTACATTCTGTCTGATACGCACGTGCAAAACTTTTTATACTACATCATTAATCGATCTTTCGCAAAGACTTTGTGTTTTTTACGC
>NW_021844446.1:0-423 GCF_003651465.1 Formica exsecta
TATATATATATAACTTTATTATTACAAGATTATTATTATGATATTATTTGATATAGATTAGTTGATTAGAATATAAGACTATTTGTTAAAAATTATTTGATTAGATTATAAGATTATTTGATTAGATTGTACAATTATTAGTATTAAATTACACTAAACAGTTATATATGTATATATAATATATGTAATAAATAATAAATATGTATTAAATCAAAATATATATTTGTTTAATTAGAAGAAATAATTATTTTCCTCAAAAATATATAAATTTATATAGACATAATAATAATGTATTTCAATGAAATATCTGATTAAAGCCAATAAATCCATATTTCATTCAACTAAACATTCGCAATAAGTAAAAAAATATTTTGTAAGAATAATTTAATATTATATAAAATAAAAAATATATATAATAATACA
>NW_021844447.1:0-423 GCF_003651465.1 Formica exsecta
TTCTTTTAATTCGTTTTAGTAATTTAATTACATATCTATATTTTTTAATGATTTAGTATAAATAACATAAAGTTGTATATGAATAAATATCTCTCTAATCTTTTAAAATATTATAATAAACATCTAATTCGTTTTTCTTTATTGAAATTCTATGATTAATTTAGGTAAAACAATATAGCACTACGACAAATGAACCGCAATTTCTAGGAATCAACAATGCTTTTACCAATAATATTCAGTTTGTCAATAAAGAAAGTTATGAATCTATTCCAATATACAGGATTTTGGAACCTACACAGAAGGCTGAATTACCCAAAGATGAAAAGGTTTGATTATCAAAGATATAAATTAATGATATACATTATAGATATAAATTAAAAATATATTATAAATTTACAGATATATAGATGCACAATTAATGCT
>NW_021844448.1:0-423 GCF_003651465.1 Formica exsecta
AGAACGAGAGATTTTATAAATATGGGTATGTGTCGATTTTTGATATACGAATATGTGTCACTAAGTTCGATCTATAGTAATTTTTTACTAAAAAGGTATCTACAGTGTTGAAAGGCATTGATGGATTTCTGACTAAAAAGGTTGTTATTAGAGCTAAACCGAAAGGTCGACAAATGCGGAGGAATAATGTTAAATCTAATGCATTTCCGTAAGAACTCCGTCTTCAATCTACTTTTAATAATGATTTTCCTGTATTTGATCCATGACTTAACCAATAGGACAGCATTATGTCTAAAAACGAATCTAATGTACTGAAAAAAGGAATGGCAATGCCTGCGTATAATAAATTTAAATTTAAAATAAAGTGTAAGGCTCTACAGATAACAATCTAATAAGAATGAAAATTGGCAATACGAGCCAAGC
>NW_021844449.1:0-423 GCF_003651465.1 Formica exsecta
CGATTCGTTTATAATTCGTGAATAATGTAGATGGAAGATTCGTCAAATTCGACCAATCAGATTTTTTTATACCGTTCACGAATTACGAATTGCGAATACGTGCATAATCTGGCGCTAGCTTTATTTTATCATGTCACATGAAAAATGAACAAGCACATTTGTACACTAGTCTCATATCTTATCCATTTATTTCATCATCCAAGCAGCAATGCTAGTATAAATCGAACATGGATTATAAATACAACAAAGATTATAAATGCAGAAATGTAATTTATATTATTTTGATAAATAAATGTAAAACCAGAATTTCTCAAATTTTTTATTTTAAATCTATTTTTAATATTGATATTTTTGGCTCTTCCACATAATATTTTTAAGAAATCATGATAAAGATGAATATAAAAGAATTTACAATATAAAGCT
>NW_021844450.1:0-423 GCF_003651465.1 Formica exsecta
AGATCGATTTTTATAATATATCTATATACTTTATATATTTTTGTTTTTATAAATATAATTACGTGTAAGTAATGTATATCTTTTAATATTCGTGTATGCATGCCTATGTAGATGTGTATGTACGTGTATGTATATGTATGTGTATGTATATATAATATATACGTATTGGAAGAACAAGACACCGTCACGACGCGCGTGTCCGGCCTTAAAAAAGCGCTATGAAAAACGCGTGGGTCCCTTTTTCGAAAAAGTCACTCGAAAAGTAAAAGAGCAGTCATGGTGCACGCTCTCGTGTTGCACGATACATGATCGTTTCGATGCTCTTTCTCGCGCTTTATTGTCGTGTCGCGACAATACGTCTTCGGTCTCGCCGAAGCGTAAAATGCCAAAAAAAAAAAAAAAAAAAAAAAAAAAAAAAAAAAC
>NW_021844451.1:0-423 GCF_003651465.1 Formica exsecta
AGAGGAAGGGAGAAAAAGTGAGAAAGGGGGGTACCGGAGGGAGAAATTCTGACTCTCGAGATGCGAGAACTGCCGCGAGTCTGTGGTGTGCGAAACTTCCTCGCGATATATAGACGACGGTGCGGCAGAAGGGTGCGGGCGAGGAGAGAACGGGGAGTCGAAGGGGATGCGGAGCACCAACGGAGAGAACGAAAGAGCGATAGAGGGGGAGAAGGAAGGAGAGCGGCCCGAAGGGAAAAGCGGGACGAACAACGGAATCGTAACCCGACTCTGGATGGAAGCCAGCATGAAACCCATGGTATGTAAAACTCCCTGTGAGAGCGGAGATGCGGGGCAGAAAGGGGACAGGGAGAGCACACTCGAGATAGCCCGCGCGGATAGCGTGTCGGTGAAAGAGAAAGAGAGAAAGAGAGAGAGAGAGAG
>NW_021844452.1:0-423 GCF_003651465.1 Formica exsecta
AGAGGATGGATGAGTAATTGATGGATGGAGACTGTGTGGTTATTTGATTATGATTGGATGTGTAATTTTGTGTGCGCCTTTCTCTTTCTCTTCAAAATTTATTAAAATAAGTACTTAATAATGTCGCACTGTAATGATATTTGCACACGATCATGTGAAAATTGTGCAAAGCAGAGATATCTGTTACGAGATTCTGTTATGAGATTTGCCTTTTCATTTCTCCTATTACTGTCAGTAGGTTTTAATAAACATATTTATATTTTCAAATTAAATTTATTTTAATAATAATAAATTGGAGATTTTTAAAGGTTTCCGTTATGTTAAAATGCATAGTGTATGTTATCGTATCAACCCATGTGCTTTTTTACTTTCTGTTTCCATTTCATACGTGCTTCTTATATTCTTTTTTATTTTCTGTTTTCA
>NW_021844453.1:0-423 GCF_003651465.1 Formica exsecta
GTAATTGCGTTTCTCTGTAAAACGAAAGAAACATTTATGTACAATACTTACAACATTTAATTAATTACAATGTCTGTTAACAAAAGATTCACTCACCTGTAAAACGAAAGAAACAACATTTAAAGCCTTTACTTCAGGTCTTTTTATATCTTAACAAATATAGAAAATATTATCCTTAGGAAAGTCTATTGCTCACAATCATACCAACCCACTCTCATATTTTATTAAATGTCCCCACTGTCAGTCGTGACATCTAGTAGGCTTTGTCGATAGCGCGGCAAAGACAAACTTAAAGAAAAGAGCTCATATATGAGTGAAGTGGTTTTCTTTACACATATTTAAATTTAGTAATAATATTATATTTAAATATTTGTTCTATATACATGTAAACTAATACGTACATAGATTACTCAGTTCATTTTC
>NW_021844454.1:0-423 GCF_003651465.1 Formica exsecta
CGAGTGCATTCGGGACGGAGCTATATTCGTCTGCCGATGTCCACCAGGTACTAGCGGATCGCCCGATATCGAGTGCACGACAGGTAGGAAAATACAGCCTATTACTAACTTTTTAACCGAGCAGATTGATTAATTTTATGTACAGCATTTTTGTGACTAGCGAGCAATACTGACAATCACAGGAACATGGTCTGTAGAATAACCATGTATCGTCTAGTAGGATTTTTATTAGTAATACATAGATGTATTAATCGAGTGAAATCGTTAACATTGAGAGACAGATGTGATTGGAGCAGTATACAATCGCCATGCAATACTGAATATTTACATATATTTACCCACAGCAAAGAGAGTACAACATTACAAGTGTACATATATATATACACAATATATAAGACATATATATATATATATATATATACA
>NW_021844455.1:0-423 GCF_003651465.1 Formica exsecta
TTTAGCTTTATATATGTCATGTAATAGCGCGTGTTGTCAACAGAGAGCTGTCGTTGCCAACGCGTCACAACATCAGGCACGAATGCTCATGGATACGCTCTACCGATCGTAAACCGCTTCGGGACATAAGCACGAAATACACCTCAGGAAGTCATCTTCATTCCCTATTCGGAGCATGCGGGGAATCGCAGATGACAATTACAGACGATACCCGCGAAACCAACGAATTTAATCTGAAAGACGCAACTAACGCTATAAATGGTCGAAAATTCTCGATTATTTTTTGAATCATGTAATGTAAAATAATGTTATACGTACGTTAAAAACTTACATATTTCACACAAGTTCGTATGTAAAGTTGCATTATAATAAATTTTACATAATAGAATCGAATATATATATATATATATATATACAGGGTGC
>NW_021844456.1:0-424 GCF_003651465.1 Formica exsecta
AAATCTACTGTCCCTAATTATCAATGCAGTGCCGGTAGAAAGTGCCACTTGCTCCTGTACATTGTCCCTGTTGACTTTTATCCACAAAACAGGATAATTCTGCGCATATTGAATGGAACAGTGTAAAGCAAAAGCAGGCAAGAGTAAAAGCGCGGGACTGTATAGCCTGCTACATACGATCCAATCTGCAGGATCCGATTTGCAGGGATCCGTGTGTCGTATGTCCTTATGTCGTGAAAAATTTCAAAGTCGATCGAACCTCTCCTTTCGATCCCGTGTAGTTAGAAAAAAAAGTTCGATATTTCTCTTTCTCATGGCACGATATGTACTACTCAAAATTGCGTTTCGCGCAGATTTGGCTCGGCTGAGGTTATATATAAGGCCGTGTTCCGATATTCACTGCCAGTACTGAAAATCTATAGTT
>NW_021844457.1:0-424 GCF_003651465.1 Formica exsecta
TCTACATTCATGATGGCTCCCGTGGGGCGCCGCCCGTGGCACATATTATGGTGGAGGGAACCCGGGTCATGGTTGGGAACCATATCAAATACCTAGGCCTACACATCGATGGAACCTGGAGCTTCACGGAGCACTTCAACCGGATGGCTCCCAAAGCAAACGGTGTGGCAGCAGCCCTGAGAAGGTTGCTGCCCAACATTGGAGGACCAGGCGGGCACACCCGGCGGCTGTATACAGCAACTGTGCATGCAGTGGCACTGTATGGAGCCCCGGTATGGGCGGAGAGCGCGATGGCCGTCCGTCGCAATAAACAACTTATGCACCAGGTGCAGCGACGAATGGCCATTGCGGTGGCACGGGCCTATAGGACGGTGGCCTATGAGGCGGTCTTAGTCCTGGCGGGAATTCCCCCCTTCGAACTCCT
>NW_021844458.1:0-424 GCF_003651465.1 Formica exsecta
ATCACACGGAAAATTCAATTACGTTGTGCATTAGTAAATATTTAGAACGATTATACCACATGATGATCGATGCGTCTGACTGGATAGGAGAATGTACAGCCCAAAAGTAAAAATCAATCTATCTATAATCTGACATTTTTTTCTATATATTCTAAGCAGCAAAGCTTTTACTATTTTAGAGTTATTTCTTTGTTCTAAAATTTTCTTTCATAATTTATATTCTTATTTTAATGACGCGTATGCGTAATAAAAATATTTTATTAAATATTCTATTTAAGCATTCTGCTTTTCACTCGATCTTTTTTACTTTCATCACGTGACAAATTAAATATATAATAATTTAAGAAAACAATATAAAAAGGAAAATTTTAATAATTAAGAAATCTGAGAGTAATACACGGGGATTTCGGCTGCATATATCTAA
>NW_021844459.1:0-424 GCF_003651465.1 Formica exsecta
ATTTAATGGAAAGTTAACTTATCGCATTTAAAATCATCCATAGTTCGAGTATAAATGATACCTGCCTCCTCATCAGAACAAATATCCCAGGCTGCACTCTCGTTGTAATTGCAAAGTCCGGCAGCCATTCTTTACGAAAACATTCTCGACCTGTTACCTATACTACACATTTTTTCAACATTCTGCATGACGAGTCTCGTAGGAAATTTCCAGACACATAAAATATCTCGTTATCGATTCGCGAAAAACCTGTCGATCGAGAAAACTACGAAACGATTAGGTAAATCGCGAAAGGAAAAGAGCCACTCGTATACAGTGAGAAAAAGGAAAAGGGCGGTTGCGCACGCGGATATGTATACGTTACAACGCATGTTATGTATTTTGTCAGGTTTAGAACCGGTATAATCTCGGTGAGTTGACTTTT
>NW_021844460.1:0-424 GCF_003651465.1 Formica exsecta
TATCGGTATAAATTTACGTAATGTTATTAAATCTATAGATAATGCCTCTATATCTGCTGCACGTAACCGTGATATATGGTTTCCTTTAATCCATAAATGCAGCATTTTTTTCATCACTCCTAGACATATCAAATGCATATAATCCAATGGAAAAGTATGAATCATATCTATAGACAAATCTTCAAAGGGTGAAACGGAAACATGATGTTCTTCATTTTTCCGATTGCGGAAATCATTATCAGTTCTTAGCCGGGCATTTTCATCCAAAAAAACAATTTTATGATTGTAATAATCACCTTCACAACAACATTTTCCGCAACCAAAATATGCATTATGCCCTTTCGTTCCAGTAACAAAAGATTTTGCAGGAGCATCACAAATAACTGCTCTGATTTTTACATAATAATTTTTATCTTTAAAAAAA
>NW_021844461.1:0-424 GCF_003651465.1 Formica exsecta
TAAGAACTGACTATGAATACCGGCCTTAAAGTGATAATTGAAGCACTAATTACAATACAAATCATGTCTGAAAAAAAAGTATGTAGTATGTTCATTAAAAATCAAATAACATTTGAGTTATTATTTATATCACTGTCACATTTGCTATGATTCTTCCAATGTCTAATGTTGACATGCTATTCAACCATTGTAAACATAGCAATTGAAAAATTTCTTGGTGTTTCTGAAAAGAATGGGAGAATGACTTTTTATATGTTGAAACCCAAATAGTAGAGTGATGTCAGAAGACTATTCAATAACGTCTATTTTTGATCATTTATAATCTATGATGTCAGTGGTCAATAGTTCGATATTTAAAGCATTTAAAAGACGTCATTCTGAAGCAGTGATGCCAGAAACGGGTTCCGCGGCTCACGGCTCAGCA
>NW_021844462.1:0-424 GCF_003651465.1 Formica exsecta
TATATATATATATATAACACACAGGACTAAAAGTCGAATTGATAATTAATAAAATTTTATCATATATATATATATACATCTCTTTTTATACGATTTAACATATATTTTAAGATATATTACTAACGTTATAATTTTTCCTTTCAGGTCGCTGGGGCTCCTAATATTTCTTATAGCAGCACATGTACACGATACTTCCGCAAAACACGTAAGTCCATTTCTAAAACGAGTAGTATTTATAACATAAGAACAATGTTCAAAGCATCACGGGTGAAGCCCGGAATAAAGCCACGACAAGGGCCTCAACGTATCTTGACGGCATTCCCTCAGGTTTTATTGCTCTCTCTTTGATGATGGTTCGGGTTTCAAGGCCTCCCGGTCTCTGCGCAGATTATCTTGGTACACTTTGTTCCTAGGAAATTTCTGA
>NW_021844463.1:0-424 GCF_003651465.1 Formica exsecta
TATATATATGCTATATATATAATTGTTGCTTTATTTATATTTTGGTATTAAGTCATATAATCTATAAAATCTTAACATATTAACATTCATATCATTTGTTATTTGAAGAATAAGAATGATTATATAAAAATCTGATCTTCAATTCCTTATAAAAATTGAAGCACGATAGTACTTTCATCTATATTTAGTTTTTTTAAATTTCAATTAATTTTATTCATCTTATTCCATGATAATATCTATGGCAACCAAGATTTGGTGAATTCGACACGAATCTGCCTTGTCTTGTCGATTGATCCAGCACTGTGCTGTGTAGCGGCAGTGTAATATATGGTACATTCGGAAATAGGACCCGTGTGTATACGAGCGTCGTCCTATCTTCGTTCAACTTTTAGTAAATAACAAAGATAGAACGACGCTCGTGTGC
>NW_021844464.1:0-424 GCF_003651465.1 Formica exsecta
TTAAAAAATATTTTAATTTAATAAATATAATTTGCCAATTCGGATTGTGTGTGTGTGTGTGAGAGAGAAAGTGTAATAATATAATCGCAGGCTCGAATGATTTGAATAACGAAAAGACCCGTAGAATATACATTTTAAAATTCGTGTTTTAAGAGACAAAATATTTCGTATTACATTTATCATCAAGGTCGCATATCAGTCGACTATCATATGTTTGTCTTTCGTTTTTTACGGCGCGTAGCGCGTTGTTGTTATTCACAAAGTTACCTTGTTGTCATTCGCGCGTCGATACTCGAGCGAGAATATCTCAGCGTGACACGTATATTTTATTTGTATTATCTATCAAAGTACGATCGCGAAAATTACTAAAAGACGTCAAACAATCATATCTTAATAATTAAAGATTGTCAGCAAGCACGAGTAA
>NW_021844465.1:0-424 GCF_003651465.1 Formica exsecta
TATAGTAAGGATAATCCCAATTTGCTCTTTAATATGAGCGGTTTCGAGTGCAGAATTTTGCCCAAATGCAGAACGACTCATGAGGAGTTTACGCACCGAGACGGCGTTTGGAATCTTCAGAACGAGATCACGAAGGAAAGAACCGCGCAATGTTTCTTGCGTGTCGACGACGAGAGCTTGCAGCGTTTTCACAATCGTGTCAGGCAGATTTTAATGGCTTCAGGCTCGACCACATTCACGAAAATCGTGAACAAATGGAACACCGCTTTGATTGGTCTGATGACTTATTTTAGAGAAGCCGTGGTGAATACGCAAGAGTTGTTGGATCTTTTGGTCAAATGTGAGAACAAGATTCAGACGCGTATCAAGATTGGATTAAACTCCAAAATGCCGTCGCGTTTCCCACCCGTCGTCTTTTATACTC
>NW_021844466.1:0-425 GCF_003651465.1 Formica exsecta
CTTTTCTAAAAAAAATAATTTTTTATATTATATGATAATAAAAAATATTTAGCCTGCAAAAATATAAGAGAGAATGAGAGAAAGAAAGCATGCGCTGACGTTACCTTGGATTTCATTGCAACATATAAAATGATAGTCTTGACAGGTTATTATCTCAAATTCGACAGATTCTATGCTGAAGTTAATTTTATTTTTTCTTGAACAGAAAAATATAACTGCACTAATAAAAGTAGATTAGTAATGAAGTTGTCTTTAATGACTAACAACTTTTTCTTTTATTTAAATTTTTTAATATTGATTTATATAATGTATCAATATATCAAATATTTTTTAATTATGCAATGTTCTGTTACTTTTAAGTGTTATCTCATCTAACTATTCCTTTCTCACTATCAAACTATAATTCTAATTATGATAATAAAAAA
>NW_021844467.1:0-425 GCF_003651465.1 Formica exsecta
TAATATTAATTAAATATTAATATTAATTAAATATTAAATATTAATTAAATATTAAATATTAATTAAATATGTATATTAATATAAATTTATGTAACGTAAGACAAATATAAAATCTTGTGGTTTAACCTGTGGCTAAAAGCGGATGGATTGTTTCCGTTGCAAGTCCGTCTTCTTTCGAATAACCGAATGACCACGATCGCATAATCGCGCAATAAAAATCGAGAGCGATCGAGATTCGACAGAGGCGTAGGACACACGACACGATGACACCGAGAAACTGTTGCTAGCCGGTGCGTTACAAAAATAACTACATATGCTCTTATCTACGTTAATGGTGGTGTACGCACTCACGCATTCACGCACGAACGGACACTACTGCGTGTACGAAGAGGAGCAGGAGAGAGAGAGAGAGAGAGAGAGAGAGA
>NW_021844468.1:0-426 GCF_003651465.1 Formica exsecta
TTAAAGTAAAAGGATGCGGAAAGAGAGTCATGAGATTATCGATAAAGCACGATTTTTCACATGATATACATCGCGTTTCTCTTAAAAGGTAACAATGTCTTTCAGTATCCATGTCACGATTGTTTCGTATGGATTTTTGTCGATATCAACAAAAAAAAAAAAAGAAAAACATCAAAAAGATTTGTAAAATATTTCTAAAAGATTTTTATATATTATATCAATATTTAACTGTTTAATTATTATAAAACTCTCGCGATACTGGAAAATAAAAACAAAAGTGGAAAGAGCGAGAAAGAAAAAGAGAGTAAGAATGAAAGAAAAAGCTAACCCATTAACATTAAGATATAATATGACTTTTTCAACTAATCTCGATATTGTACGCGTTATCATAATTGAAATAACTTTAATTCTCTCTCTAAAAGTAAT
>NW_021844469.1:0-426 GCF_003651465.1 Formica exsecta
AAAAAAAAAAATATATATTTATATAAGAAAATTGTAGAGCAAGCAATTAACTTGAAGAACATTTCATCTTGACAGAAATTTAATTTAAATCTATTTTTTGCGGCCTAGTTTTCGAAGCAGCAAAAATATTGGAGATAAAAATCTTGCCAAAATCGAGTTCAAATTTTTCGTAGCAATCGTAATTGGAAGAACGATGGATAGGTTCCCGGGATATATACATGTCCGCTTTTTTCTTTTTTTCCTTTTTGACAGTCCCGTGAATCGATCACTCGGAGATCGAATTCCAGAGCCGCGTACGCAGGCACGACAACGTAGGCGACCTAGAAAAGGCCCACCGCAGCGTCTGCCTCGCCACCGTTGGAAAATTTTTTCATTAAGCCTTTCTCTCCTACCTGGCGCCTGCGCCTAATCCAAATGGCTTCTCCG
>NW_021844470.1:0-426 GCF_003651465.1 Formica exsecta
AATCTCAAGAATCTGCACTATATTTAATGCTGCGCCTTTGCGCAGATTATCAGCCACTATCCACATATTTAATCCGTGTTCAACAGTATTGTCTCTTCTAATACGCGATACATATACAGCATTCTCCTGTACAACATCAATTTGAGTTATGTATTCACCGTCTTCACGCCTGTTGTACACTAAAACTCCACTATCTTCGGCTTCACTTAGCACTTCACGAGCTTGTTCTTCAGTGATATGTTGATCAAATTCTACATTTACTGCCATAGCGTGACCGATAAAGACGGGTACTCTTACACAAGTTGCAGTAACTTTTATATCTTCCTCTAAAATTTTTTTTGTCTCCTCTTGCATTTTCCATTCCTCTTCTGTAGAACCATTTTCCATGAATTCTCCTACATGGGGAATGCAATTAAACGCTATTTG
>NW_021844471.1:0-426 GCF_003651465.1 Formica exsecta
AATAGAGAAAGTTACTACAGGTATCAAAATATTGATATGGCATTTTTAAGACTGTTATTTTATGGCGGTCTCATATTTATCATCGCGATAGCTTCTTCTGTCGATGAAAATCCGAAAAATTTCTTAAAAGCATTGAATAACCATTATAATAATGAAGTGCCGGTGCATTACGATGTCAAGCTAATATCATATTTTAAAGAATTCCAAGAAATAGATAAAATATATGTATTGTATAAAACAGAAATAAAAGAGTATCAAGCAAAAGGTAGCATCGTCTTCTACGGTAAATTGAATGTCGCTGTCGATATTTTTCATCCAATTACAAAAATAAAGTTAAACTCATCGAGATCAGTACACTATTTATATGGAGAGTTGAGACAGAAGGATACTATGTTTGGTACATATTTAGTGGACAATTTTGAATAT
>NW_021844472.1:0-426 GCF_003651465.1 Formica exsecta
TGATATGTTAATTTGTCAGGATATTTGGTTGCGATTTGACGCAATGATATTATACCTACCATATTCTCCGACAACTAAAGTATTTTCGTGTCAGGTACAAATTGCTACAATTCAAATATGGATTGAAAAGACAACAAAATTTTGGAACAGATGGTTACTCTTCTGACACAATAGTTCAATGTTAAGACTGATTCCTCTTACTCACACATAAAAATGATAATAATACATTCTAAATTATCATATAATATAATATATATTTTATCTGCTTGTTTTTTTTTAGAAGAGAAAGTCTAACATTTCTTTTGTAGTATAATAGAATAAAATTGATCTCATTATTTTGTTATTAAATTACGTGTTATATAGCTCAAAAATATTATACACAAGTTATTATTATTATATATTATTATCATTTCATATTATTATTAC
>NW_021844473.1:0-426 GCF_003651465.1 Formica exsecta
GCAATTAGAACGTCGTTTCAAAGGTGATAAATTGTTACGAGAGCGTTACGTAGAGTTCATGCGAGAGTATCAAGAACTGAATCACATGTCTCCTGTAAACGGTACTTCTCTGGAAAACCAGGGCATAATAGTGTACTTACCGCATCATTGCGTATTTAAGGAATCTAGTAGTAGCACGAAAATTCGTACAGTTTTCGACGCGTCAAGTAAGACTGATACCGGAATGTCGTTGAACGATGTGTTACACGTAGGACCTACTTTACAGAGTAGTTTGATCGAGATAATCACGCGTTTTCGATTCCATCAAATCGCGTTAACCGGAGATTTACGCAAGATGTATCGACAAATAATCCTACATGCATTAGATCGTGATTTTCAACGTATATTATGGCGAGAAAACCCAGAGGAAGACATTCAAGAATTTCA
>NW_021844474.1:0-426 GCF_003651465.1 Formica exsecta
AGAGAGAGAGAGAGAGAGAGAATAAGCGAAAAAAGCGAGAAACGAGGGAGAGAAGGAATGTGCTCTCGCATAAAATTCTCGTTACCCCGCGTACTATGTATCGAGCAGCTCTTGAAGCGACACACTGATCCTCACTCCTTCTCATCTCCTTCTTAAACCTCCCCTCACCCTTCAAACTCCGACATACCGTCGCTCGTCCTCGAAATTGCATTTCGCTCGACTGTCGCGGCTCGTTTGCTCGAATGCGCCGGAGCTACCCGGGAATAGGTTGCCTTTAACTTAGAGGTGCCGGAAGCGGCAGCAGCGAGGGCGACGGTGGGTGCACAGTTCTATTAATTCAAATTACGAAAACGGACTTTACATCACACGTCACAAATATGTGCGATGCCTGTTTAACTGCAATTTCTATTTAAAATTTACAATTTC
>NW_021844475.1:0-426 GCF_003651465.1 Formica exsecta
AGCATATGTATCAGAAAAATCCGATGTGAGAGACACGCTATGGAGACACGAAACCAGTTCCATAATAAAAACGAGAGGAAACGAGAAAGATCATATTTAACATTAAGATACTTACAGAGGTATTGTAGCTGTTACCATGGACTTACTTCAGGTAGATGTAAACCAATGCGATGATAAATTTTACCGACCAAACGCATTCAAAGATACGCACAAGTGCGATAAGAAGACGTCATATGTAAGTCATTATTTTAAACAATAGTATTATATTAAATAATAATATTTGTTGTACAGGGTATCCTAGGGTCCGCACCACCTTCTAATGCCAGATTCTTGAGATCATTTGGAGACGATTTTTTCTCGGTGAAAATGTCGAATACTTTCTGAATCATAAGTGAATAAATAAATAAATAAAAAAAAAAATAAAAA
>NW_021844476.1:0-426 GCF_003651465.1 Formica exsecta
AAAAAAAATATTATAGTAGATTCGTGTTTTTTTTAACTGAATAACTGGGACTAAATAAAATGAAATATATATTTAAAAGTCGGAAAGAAAGAGAGGAAAAATGAGTGCAAGAAATTTAAAGACTAGACTACACTTTTACTAGAAAGAACAAACCTAGTCATCAGATCGATCCATATTATTGGTATAGATATTCATGTGTATATATATATATATATATATGTGTGTCCATGTATTTATTTATTATAATCAAATAAGAAATCAAATAAGAATACTTACCTCACACAAATATATTTGTGTGTGAGCATTATATATATCACAATACGAGTCTCGTTGAATTCAATAACAATAATGAATAATGTATTATTTATATTAATAATATTATAAATCCCCCGTTTAAATAATCTATGATTTGCGGCAAAATTTATA
>NW_021844477.1:0-427 GCF_003651465.1 Formica exsecta
AAAAAAAAAAAAGATGACAAAACTGGAACAAGGATGCGCGCGTATATCTACCAGCAAGAGTGACTCGTTCCTTTTCCTTCTTTTTCCTCTTTGTTGTAATCGCGACGATATATTTCTGTCGATAAGATAAAATAATAACCGTAATCTTTCGTTCAACGTCATTGGCGTTGCATCTCGTATCCACCGCCGTTATTCAAGCCCATTTGTTTAACGCTATTGGCGTGTTATTCCGCGGTCATTGCGTGTTACACAACACTCGCGACAGTCTCATGGCTTGCAAATTTAACGCGTACGGAATAAGCCGCGGATTAGCCGTCGCAATTTCAATAAATCGCAACGCGATATCCCCATGTTCCGTCGCACGCGATATTGTAACACCAATTCGAGTTAAATAAATGTAACTCGAGCAAGAGAGAGAGAGAGAGAG
>NW_021844478.1:0-427 GCF_003651465.1 Formica exsecta
AAAGTGTTTGTTTATATTTACGGAATAGGTACACGGTCATGGATACTTTGTCAATAATGTGTTTTACTTATTTCTCGCAGTTTGTTAACAGCCTTCGACATACGACTACATAAATTTTTAGTCATATCATCAAAAATATTATTTATTAAATATGTGGGCGGGAGAGGGGTTCCGCCTCTCCCCTTGCATTCCCACCGCAAACAAAATTTTTTTTTGTTCTCAACCCAACTCCACTTTTAAAACTGAAAATAGGTTTGTATTAGGTTATATCTTTCGGAAGTGGAGACCCCCCTCCCCCCGTAGGGGGAGCGGAATCTACTGTGTCCACGCATATACTTTACAACGCAAAGCGAGGTCCATCCCACAATTGTTGTGTAAATGCGAAAGTGTATGCATGGATGCAATGGGTCCCCCCCCCCCCCCCCCC
>NW_021844479.1:0-427 GCF_003651465.1 Formica exsecta
AATTCATTACTTTCCAGCCTTACTTCCATATCTACAAGGTCACTTTGATAAAATTCATTCTCATCATTTAGCTTCGGTAGCTTGCTTCTTTCTATATACAGCTTCTTATTCCTTAAAAGCTCTGCTTCATTACGGGAATTTACTCCGCTGATTGTAGCTATTATTAAATTATCACCTATGACGGATACTAAGTCTATTTTATAATTCTCATCACCACTTATTAGCTCACCATATAAGGAGATATTTTCAGGTTTTTCGGTAAAAGTTTTTAATTTAACAGCTCCTTTAATTCCGTGAGGAGAAGTAATCATTCCGAGGCATACCAGATTGTCGTTCATATTAAGATGATAACTAATGTTGGATTTTTTGTCTATAAGGCATAAAATACCTAAAAATGTTTATTGTAATTCTATCAATACAATGTATT
>NW_021844480.1:0-427 GCF_003651465.1 Formica exsecta
ATACATATATATGTTACGTGTCAAGTAATACAGATCAAGCGGTAGATTTTTAAAACTTTACATACTTAATGGTTTGCCATTCCGAAAAATTTTAAGAAAGTCAGAACAATTTCATACACAAGCATGGCTCTTTCTATAAAAGTTTGTAAAAATTTGAAGAAACTTCGTTATATGTTCCTAGAAACGGAAAAGTGCAGCTTTCTCGAATTTTCTTTAGTTTCGTAGAGTGTATATATTACTAGGTTGCATATATTTCTCTACGTAAAACTAAGAATTCCAAATACGTAAAAACTAGCTAGACATTTCCCTATAGAGATTTTCTGATTCCTGGTAGGGTAAGTGAAACAAATTGCGGAAAGCGGCGATGCAAAGCGCGAGAAGAAAAATAGGCTTATCATCGATCGATCGTGTTCGATTTGACGGGCTG
>NW_021844481.1:0-427 GCF_003651465.1 Formica exsecta
AGCATGCAGGTTTCCCCACACTACGCTTGAGCCCCTTATCTAAGTTCTTCTTTTCTAGAACCGGCTTGTCTTTCATAAATCCTCAGAATACATCAACTTTAGTGGTGACACTAACAGTAGAGAACCTTCTCTTGAAAAGGAGCTTGCTAACATTCTTGTTCGTTTCACTCTCTCATCAAAATACTTTTTCCATTTTAAGTCAAGGGGATTTGCATCCGCTCTGATTTTAACATGTCGTCTGATAGGTATATCAATCAGCTTAAGCAGTCTTAAATAACGTATCTCTTTTGGTTTGTTCTTGCATATGGGTGCAGCAAAAACCCATTGGCGTTGACCCATTACTTTGAAGTAACGATTCTTTATCCAACGTAATCCTTTACGAGGATGTCTTTTCTTTGCCCATTTCCATAAACTATGCCAAATTTCA
>NW_021844482.1:0-427 GCF_003651465.1 Formica exsecta
CTGTCCTCCCTTTGTCTCCTATCCCGTCTCCGTCACGATTCGCTCCGTTCTCATTCAAACGTCGCGGAGATCTACCCCGAAACTTTCCCGTCGACCACACACACGAGGCGGTGACGGACGCCCGTCGCGCTCATTCGTTCTCAGAATTCGTCGCGATCGCACGGAGCAAGTATGAAGGTGACGGTAACGACGCTCAGCGACGACAGCGTTTTCGTTCTGGACGTGAGCGAGGAGCTGGAGCTGGAAAATTTCAAGGCGTTCTGCGAGATCGAGAGCGGCGTGCCGGCCCACGAGATCGTGATCGCGTTCAACGGCCTGCCGCTCATGGACGACAAGAAGTCTCTGCGCGACCACGGCATCCGTGACGGCGATGCCGTTATCCTACAGCATATGCATCAAAGCGGCAGTGATCTGCAATCCTTCAACA
>NW_021844483.1:0-428 GCF_003651465.1 Formica exsecta
AAAGCAGAATTAAAATAAAAAAGAGTTTCCAACCAAGGAATAAATAAATCACGCCTCAAGGTACGTACATTGCGAAATTCCAGATGAGTAACTAAAACTTTCCCCACACGTGTTCTTTTGCATGACATGGACAAAATATGAATTATTTATATATACCAACGTATTTGCAATTTGATCTCTCTGTCGTTTGTCGAAAGAACCAGTTTGTAAAACAATTTATTTATATATTTCAAATTATTTATTACAAAATACAAGACATTCGAACAAATATCCTAATTATTGGGTAGAGCCTAAATTTAGAATTGGCAAATACAAATCCTAAAAATTCTTATTGTGCTTGTATTATATGAGATATGACAATATATTAGAGGTTTATTAGATAAACTTCCCAGTGAGCAATATGTTATCAAAAGAAATTCATAAAGTAC
>NW_021844484.1:0-428 GCF_003651465.1 Formica exsecta
AATTTAAAAAAAGATTCTTTATTAGAGATAAGCACAAAAGAGGATTGTATATCGAGTAAATTTCGAAAATTTCCATCGAGTGAATTTCCTTGTCGGCGAACTGGCGAGTCTCTGCCAAAACATCTTAAACACCTCGCCTAGAAATCGAATTAAGCCGCGTTCTCACGACGTTCCACAGGTAAAGGAAATATAATCCACTTAATTCATACTATTAACTCGGATTAACGATGTAGGACGTGCGGAAGAACGACAGCTCAGAGAGACAAGGGAGAAAGAGGGGGAGAGATAGGAGCGTTATAGTCGCGACTCGTCGCGGAGCTGACGAATAAATCCGATGATAAGATTTGCATATTAGTAGCGTTACTGTCTCTCCGCTCCTGGACCCGGGGCTTCGGATCCGCCGCCCCTTTCATGTCGCGCCCTACCTT
>NW_021844485.1:0-428 GCF_003651465.1 Formica exsecta
ATCTTTCGAACAAAACCAACGGATTATTTCTACCTGATCCTAATTCATTGCAGTATGGAATTAGCCCGTTACATACATGGATCAGGTTTTTTGAATGCTGTTTGCATATATCGTATAGAATTACGATAAAGAAATGGCAAGTAAGATCTGACGAAGAAAAAGTTGAATTTACTAAATGAAAAAGACATATTCAAGATGTTCTCTGGAAAAAGCTGAGTCTGAAAGTAGATATGCCCATATCAGGCGGAAGTGGAACCAGTAATAATGGGAATGTAGCTCGTCGAGCTTTCGAAGACCCTGATCTTTTTGCTCATTGTCTCGGATTAGATAGTGAACTTATTCGGAGGTTTAAGATTATTTTGATTGCCTTATCTTGTCATCTGCCACTCGATCCGATCCGTTTTGACGATCTATGTATTTCTACATCT
>NW_021844486.1:0-428 GCF_003651465.1 Formica exsecta
AAAACCCATATTCGTCGCAAATTCCTGCCATCTCGCGGTAATAAATTGCCCACCGTTATCGGACAATATTTCTCTCGGCATCCCGACTCTACCGAAATGTTCCGTTTGCAATGTGTCGATTATCGACTCTAATTTCTGATTTTTTAATAGATACAATTTTGTTAATTTGGAAAACTGATCCATTGTTACCAAAATGTATTTATTTCCGCGCGGTGTCTGCGGCAAGGGACCGAACAGATCGATCGAAATCACTTCTCCGGGTTTTTCCGGCAATACGTAGTATTCCATTCCGCGTGTCGGTCTTGTAAAGTATTTTGTTGCTTGGCAAACGCTACAGGACGCTACCACGTCTCTCACAACGCGTTCTAGATTCTGTATCGCGAAAAATCTTTCCATAAATTCGATGACTTTATCCGTTCCGAAATGCA
>NW_021844487.1:0-428 GCF_003651465.1 Formica exsecta
ATAATTATTAACATTATTTATAAAAGAATATATTGTTATTTATTATATTTCTGAAAGTTTAATGTAAAAGAATTTTTTGTACACTATATTTTTTTAAAATTATTGATCCATTTAGTAAAATAAAAAAAATATAGCTGCGCGCAATAACTATTTTTTGAAATAATTATTATTTTGTACACTGCGTTTTATAATTTGCTTATATTTTTATTTCATAAATTAATGTTGTGTATGACAAAAAATAGTAAATTAAACAATCTTTTATTATTTGCTTAGATTTTTATTGCAGATAAAATCATATTCTAAAAGCACATACGTCATAATTCACGCCGACCAAAGCGTAAAAGCGTCCTTAGATCTATCGAGCTGTTTTCTGATACGGGCTTCCCCGTGCTGTCTGCACCTCGATGGCTTTCGGGACTTTTTAACCG
>NW_021844488.1:0-428 GCF_003651465.1 Formica exsecta
ATTTTTCCATAAGTTTTCGAACATTTCGTAAGTTTCTCTCTCACGTTGCGGGTATTTCTGCCTTTTAGAAAACAATGTTTAACTACAGAAAGAGACGATCCTTCGATATTCGTATCGTGTTTCACATCTTGTCGGCAAAACAAAGCTTTAGAAACAACAGCGAGTTATTTTTATAACAAGTTATAAAAGTTCTTTCTAAAGATTAGCCTTTTTATGGCTAAAAAAGGTCTCTTCTTTGGTTTCGTTTTCCATCTTCTCAGAAATGAGTTTCTTTTCTATTGTACACATAAAATTCAAACACACACACACACACACGCGCGCGCGCGCGCGCGCGCACGCACACACGCACACGCACATGACATATATATATATATATATATATATATTAATACATCTCTCTTTTTTAAATTAGAATAGATTTTCGGAGA
>NW_021844489.1:0-428 GCF_003651465.1 Formica exsecta
AGAGAGAGAGAGAGAGAGAGAGAGAGAGAGACCGAAAGAGGAGTTTTCAAATTAGAAAAGATTAAAAATCACAAAACTCTTTAATAAAACAATATAAAAAGAAAGAGAAAAGCATATACGAATTAAAAATGTATAAATGAATAGAAAAGGTATAACAAAAGCATTATATATAATTATTATCGCATGTGTTTGATATCCAAGTGTAAATCCCGTGAGATTACACCGTCTTTGAGAGAATGTTAACGTATTTAAATAAATTATTTTATCTCTCTCCTCCTTTCCTTTTTAGTAATGAGTCTCAAAATAAACAAGCAGTTCCAAAATAAATCGATTATTTAAAACTTACATCTGTCCAACGTAGCTTTCGCGCTTATACAACAGCAATCGAATTTATAATAATAACTTTCTACAAAATATCCGTTGTAAAA
>NW_021844490.1:0-428 GCF_003651465.1 Formica exsecta
AGTTATATTTATGCATCTACCGTCTATCTATAGCGCCGTCGTAGGGTGCCGAGTTATGGAATAAGGGGGTATCCGGTGAGGGGGAGTGTGAGAACTTGGCATGAGTTACGGCCGACCCCATAAATCGCGCCCAGGTCACCTGGTAATTGGCGGGCTCCAATTCTCGCACCCAATCAGCACCACGAACCCGATGACGTCACACATTATCGGCGATATACACGAGGATATTAGAATCTCGGCACGTGTGCCTCGATATTTCACAACTCAACGTGCCAGCATAATTTGTTTTAAATCTGATTTTAAGCAAACGTGCCAATATATCTTCTCTCTATGATGTCATCCTCTAATATCAAATTAATCATAAAGTTTTTTAAAACCTTATTTGTTTTTATAATACAGAGATTTGATCATAAGACAAAAAAAAAAAA
>NW_021844491.1:0-428 GCF_003651465.1 Formica exsecta
CATATTTTTAGTAATATCGAAGCAAAAGGTCGGACGCAAAAACGAAAATGACGATTGTATCACGTGGCTATTATAAAAATGCTCGACGCGTCTTGACCTCGGATAAAAACTGTGCCATGGTGTGTTTCCACGAAGGAGACATAACAAGTAGTAATGATGGCCGTTTGAAAGAGAAGTGCTTTATTTCTTCGAAATTAAGAAATTTATATTAAGAAAATTATAACATCAAAAATATAATTAAAACTGTTTTAATTATATTTTGCGAAATTATTTGTTATATATCCAGAAATATAATTTAAAATCATTAATGTAAACGACCCTTAGAAAAATAAAAATACCGAGCCTAAAGTATTAGAGCCATCACTCGTTATATTTAATATATATTCTTAATATTTATATTTTCTAATATATATCGATATAGATGAATA
>NW_021844492.1:0-428 GCF_003651465.1 Formica exsecta
CCCGGTTTGACCCGCCTACCCGGTTTTACCCAACTTTTCTTTATATATAAGAATATTGTAGATTTAATTAGATTTGTTTTAACCATCAACAAGTAGAGTAAAGTTAATGCAATACATGAGCGTATCTTCTTCTGTTTAAAATAATTTTTGATATTTTATGAACAATTTTTCTATTCCCGGTATTCGGAATCCTCACACCCAAAGCAAATTGTAAAATCTCCGTTATTTTTTATAAAAGATAAAACTGGAAATAGAAATAAAAACAAAGATTTTAATATTTCTAAGTGTTTAAGAAAATTTTTCATCTTTCTTTAACTTTTATATGTTACATATATACAAATTTGTACCCCCTTTTACTTGACTTGGATGCTTTACACATTTTCTTAGAAAAATTAATGTAAAAGATTGCTATCTTCAATTTTATTGCC
>NW_021844493.1:0-428 GCF_003651465.1 Formica exsecta
TATGAATATAAAATATTTTATATATGAATATATTTATACAAAATATATTCATATATACATATATGCTTATACATATATACATATATGCTCTATATGTGTGTTTGTGTGTGTATATTATTTATTTTGGACAACTGGATATACATATATAAAATAAATAGTAATAAATAATAATAATAATAGTATAAATAAATAGATAAAATACTCTCTCTCTATCTTTTCCATAATATCAATTAAAGAAAGAAGAAACCAATTTTTTTTATCAATATAGAATAGCATTATTATTTTGAAAGAAACATAGAGGTCACTATTATTGCAATTATTAATACATATTCATATATATATTAATATTCCAATATAAAATCCAATATAAAAATTTCCTATTTTACAAACAAATTAAATCAGAAATCAATAATTTTAATTTTCCTGAA
>NW_021844494.1:0-428 GCF_003651465.1 Formica exsecta
TCGGATATCTTTCGGAAAATTTAATTTAGCATCATTTGTCGTGCGCGCGCGACTTTTCAATTACTCTTGTCGATTACTGTCTGATAATTAAAATTCTTTAATTAGTCACATTTCATGAAACTTAATTCGGGCAATTTTGATGTTAAAGAATTCCGCAATTACATTTAAATTTTCAAGATTCATCGAGAAAAATTCACAAATTTATACGAACCCGTTAGCCTCTTTCTCTTACTTCATATGTAGCGAGAATTCTTTGAAAGAATTGGAAAGCGATTATCTTATAGTTTAATTACATTGAGAGAATGTCGTGAGAGTGGACTTTGTTCTCACGAAAATCATTTCGCGCATCGTTAGAAAATTTTCGAAGAATATCGCGATAGGCGTCACCCGCGGCTTCAACGATATTTTATAACGCGCCGATAGCGATC
>NW_021844495.1:0-428 GCF_003651465.1 Formica exsecta
ACATGTCCGCATTCGGAGGGAGGATGTTTATTCTCTCGTTTGTCTCGCGGCTAGATCGTTTTCTGTGTATAATTATCAGTTATCCGCCATCATGCATTCGCACTTACAGGTGGGCGATGAGATCCTGGCGGTGAATCTGGTCGACGTGACGCATATGAGTCTAGACGACGTCGTCATCATCATGTCGATACCGAGGCGACTCGTTTTGGCCACAAGACATGGTTCACATCAACCGGTTTCACATGTTCGCCAGACTGAGCACAAGGCACCACCCGTGGTAGTAATCAAGAGGGAATTGAACGAGGACGAGAATGACCACGTGACTAGTAATCATGTCAGGTATTGCCTTTGCTGATTCGCCTTTCTTATATCTCGAGTAATTATATATTTTGATAATAGTTGAAAATGACAAGATATCTTTCTCTCTC
>NW_021844496.1:0-428 GCF_003651465.1 Formica exsecta
AAAAAAAATAGCTAAAAAGAGAGCGTATACTGCTCCGGAAAAATACAATATATTTTACTAATGATTTTACGGCTAATTTTAAATTAAAAATGTCATATTAACATAGGTTTCGGCAATAGTTTCGTTGTGAGTAGAGGCATAAAGGAGGTTTTTTTATGATAGAATTTTATGGAAAGGCAAATTCTAAAAAAAAGTATTACGGTAATTCCATGCAAATTAATAGCTTCCGAGATATTCAACTTTTAAGTTGAAGCAGTTACGATGCTTAACTTGTGTCGCAAGTGCGGATTCAGGTAACATACTTAACACATGAAAAGGAAATACAAAAGAAATCAAGTTCACATTAGTTTATGTAATAGGGACTGCTATGTGTACATTATAAAATATGTTCAAAATTATGATCATTTGCATCGATTGTAATCTTTACC
>NW_021844497.1:0-429 GCF_003651465.1 Formica exsecta
AATAATAAAATGTATACAGATTTACATTATGAATGTAAATGTAAACTCGCATTCTTTATAGCAACACAGCATATTTTGGTTTGATGGAAATATGCAAGCCAAAATCTGGCGAGACAATCGTCATTAGCGGGGCCGCCGGTGCGGTCGGTTCCCATGTGGGTCAGATCGCCAAAAATCTAGGCCTCACTGTTATCGGTTTATGCGGCTCCGATGAGAAATGCAAATGGCTCAAAGACTTGGGTTTTGATGCTGCCATTAATTATAAGACCGCAAGAGTCGCGATAACTCTACGCGAAATCGCTCCACAAGGCATAGATTGTTATTTTGATAATGTACGTCGCAATACACTAATCATAAATAATACATTGCGATTATGTGTCAGATACGCGCATAGATTAATTTTTTTGAATATATAATACATTTTTTCTC
>NW_021844498.1:0-429 GCF_003651465.1 Formica exsecta
AAAGAGAGGGGACAGTTCCCGTTCACCGAAACGTGGCGTTAGTTTCCGAAATGGAACTTTGCTTTCTCCGCATCTAACATTCATCAAAGCACTGTATGCTATCATGAGGACGAATCGTAGAATAACTTTATTCAATGGGACGAATGGATTTTTAACAATCGTCCTATTCATACAAATTACAAGAGTAACAGGATGATTGAAACGTGTCATGTATTGAACTATCCATGCATATTATTGTAAAGTCCTAAAAAAACGTGTGTATATACAAGATGATTTGATAGATAGATATATGTACATAATGCTAGAAATGTATTCGTAAAAATTAATTCATTTCTAATTCATCTGTCTCTCTTGCAGAGATCACCTGATTCGAGGGTCAAGGGCCAAGCTGGAGTCTAGAGTGACTCTGACCTCTGACTCCAAACTCCA
>NW_021844499.1:0-429 GCF_003651465.1 Formica exsecta
AATTATTTGTAAAAGGTTAAATAATCTTAAAATGTCATGGTTCTCAGTATGAAAAGGAGACTGCGAGTACTTTAGTTCAGGATCCCGAAACCGGAGTAATACGAAAAACGAATAAAACCAGCGCGCTCATGCTGCTTTCCAGGATATTCCTCCAAGCGTTTACCCTTACTTTTCTCGCAGAATGGGGCGACCGTTCACAGTTAACAACCATTATTCTCGCGGCGAGAGAGGTACCTCGCAGCGATTTTATTGTAACATTTGGCATCTTTATATTTAATTGATGTTTAATCACGATAATACTATTATCAGGATGTTTACGGAGTTATATTGGGTGGAGTATTGGGTCATTCATTTTGTACCGGCTTAGCGGTATTGGGAGGACGTATAATAGCTCAGAGGATATCAGTAAGAACAGGTAATATATATATA
>NW_021844500.1:0-429 GCF_003651465.1 Formica exsecta
ATAGTATTAATAAATTATATATGTAATAATGTGTAGATATATTATATTCATCAGATAGTTATAATAAATATTACAGCAAGATTTAAGCACATTTGTACGAATTATATTGAAAATCATACGTTAATTAATAATCACGTACGAATTTACATAAAACACTCGTTCGGTTGAAATAAATGTTTGTTAAAATACGCCGCGTTGCATAATTTATTAGTCGCGAGAGCTCGAAGATATATCCGACGTAATGAAATTTTTTTTTGTTTGTATAATAATAATGAAATTTTTTTTATCTTTATTGAATTTATGAATTGATAGGTAAGTTATTTGTGTATATTTTCTCTTTTAGTAAAAGAATTGTTGAAATTTTAGCCAGTAGTATGTCAAGTACGAATCGCGTAATATTATACTTCATGCCGGGATATGACTTTCATT
>NW_021844501.1:0-429 GCF_003651465.1 Formica exsecta
ATGAATCTAGCACGGACATTTAATTTAAATAATTATGTTTTAATTTTTGTTTTAGTTATGAAGTAAAGTTGTTTAATTTTTATAAATTAATAATTTAAAATTAATTTAAGTTAAAATTTTAAAAGCACTCATTTATATATCATCCATAGCATACCAATAGCGATGACGGTTTTAAATGTCGCAATGAAGAGCGCCACTCTAAAATATTAGCAAAATGTATAATTAATATATCTTACAAATATTTTATAAATAATTATCTAGAACTTTTATTTATATAACAATAAATTCTTTAAATTGTATAAAAGAAATTCCATTCTTTAATGTGTTCTTAAGTTTTCGATATCTCCATAATTTTTTTTGATTCCTTAAAATTTTTTCTATTTACGTTCTATGACATCAAGCAGAGAGCATATAAAATTTGATTTCTTC
>NW_021844502.1:0-429 GCF_003651465.1 Formica exsecta
AGAGAGAGAGAGAGAGAGACAGAAAGAGAAGAAACAGTACACGTAGGATGAATATCGTAACTCGTGAAGAAATCGAAGGGCTCATAGTTAGGAACCCTTTCTTCCCTTCATCCTTTATCGCTTCGTGCTTCGACCTAAACTCCTGCAGCGCCAGTCTCACGGCAATACGAATCAGTTTCCTTCGAGTTTATATTCATAACGAATAAATTATTCAGCTCGGTGCCGGGATTTGAGCCCATCGGGATATGTAGGCTCGTCACGTCGCCTCGCATTATCCACCTAATCGGAGAACGTGGAAAAGCCCCGTAACTCTTTCGAATCGGTCGTTGTTCGATAAAGCTCGATCCGCGGGTCATTTTCGTCGAGCGGAATAAAAATCAATGAAAATAAACTTTTTACGTATCAGTTTTCAATTATTATATATATATA
>NW_021844503.1:0-429 GCF_003651465.1 Formica exsecta
TAGAAGAATATTCAGATGCTTGCAAAGATAATAATTTGCCTTTATGTTATATACGCATAGATGTGGCACATTTTATAAAAACATATGCAAATTTTTTAAAAGATGCGCTACCACGTGTAAAAATTTTTTATTTGTCATTATTAGGACAATTAATTTTGTGTTGCAATATTTATGCAGCTGAAGAAATATTAAGAGGAATATTGATTATTGCAAGAAGTGAAACAGAAGGTATGGCAAGAAACAACGAAAGAACACTATGTGAAACATACAAAATAAAAATGAAAAGTTTATTAGCATCATCAAATCAAGAAATATCCATTGATGATGAATCAGAACAACCCAACAATATGGATGTTGAAGAAGCAGATAGCAGTTTTAATAAATGGAACGAATGGGCAAAAGTTATAGACGACGATGTACAAAAAAAAA
>NW_021844504.1:0-429 GCF_003651465.1 Formica exsecta
CAGGCGTAAGAAAAATTTTGCAATTTTTCTCGCTCGATTTTTCTCACTCGTTCTCGATCGTACTTCCGTCGCGCTCTATTCTTCTCGTATCAAGAAATCGCAAAGTGAATCCAAAGTGCAAAATGGAAATTACATAAAAAAAAACCGAGATCACGCTTAAATAGCCGCGGCGAAAGCCGAGCCATTAACGGCTTTGATTTATGTATCGCGCCATAATTTTCCCCTAGAGCTCTCCTCATGACTTGTAGAGGAAGGAATATGAAATATACGTTGCGCCGCGGGTGGAGAACGATGTGGTGCGTCATTTTGCCGACGCAATTCCCGCGTTTCCATTTACGCTGCGACTAATCAGACCCGGCGCACCTGTTAGCGATTACGTTGCGCTGCGCCTTTCGTTGCCGCGTGTTGGGAGAGAAAGAAGAAGGGAAA
>NW_021844505.1:0-429 GCF_003651465.1 Formica exsecta
CCTGGTGTTGCCACACCTGGCATCATAGAGGCCAAACCGCTAGTCGGATCAATACTAGTGGATGTTTCACCACCTAAATTCCTCGCTAAGACAGAATCTGGTAATGGGGTAAATTTTTCCGCTCTTGGATTACGCTGTTTACGATTTCTAGCATCTCCTACTTCAGGAATACTTTTCCATTCGTCTTCAGACACATTAACCAATTCTCTTTTCAAGTCTGAGAACTGCTGCTGAATTTTAGGACGTTCTTGACGATAGCGTTCCAATTCTTCCCTGAGACGTTTTTCTCTGTATTCCTTACGTTTCTCATCCATACGTTTATCGATAGCTTCATAAATTGCATCTGCTTCTTCGTCATCTTTATCGTAAGGATCCTGAAATTATTAGAATAGTATTATCTCTCTAACATACCTAACTAAAAAAAAAAAA
>NW_021844506.1:0-429 GCF_003651465.1 Formica exsecta
TTTTCAAAAATCTCCGTGTACGTTGGCCCCTTTCTCTCCTTTCCCTTTCCCCGTACCCTTCCAAAAACTTTTATATTTCTTCATATGACGCGAGCTTTATCCTGATGGGGAGCTGAATGAGGGTCGAAGGTCTCTCCCTCTGGATCTCCCGAAGAGGAGCATAAATCATGTTCCCGTGAAAAAGCAGTCGAGACGACGACAAAAAAGAGGTAGGCTAAGGAAGAGAGGGAGCAAGGGAGAGAAAGATGAAAATGCGCGTCATTCGTGCGTGTAAAATTCATCGCAAAACGAGGCGACGAAAAAAAGAGACTGCTAGAAGAAAAAGCAACCCTCTCGAGTATCATTCACGTAAATACCGTTATCGCGAACGTATTTAAATACACACATATACATACATATATATATACATATATCGCTCGCGCGCGCGCG
>NW_021844507.1:0-429 GCF_003651465.1 Formica exsecta
AATATACCTTTGGATTATATGCATCTTGTATGTTTAGGAGTCATGCGCAAATTATTATATATGTGGTTATTTGGAAAACTTGAAGTTCGTTTACAACACAGGAAAGTTGAGGCAATATCATTGCAGCTGGAAAATGTATTAAAATTATACATGCCATGCGAATTTGTACGTAAACCAAGATCACTTGCCCTTGTCAAATTATGGAAGGCAACAGAATTTCGAAATGTACTATTATACACAGGCTGTGTAGCTTTTAAACTTCTTCGAAAGGATCTGTATAATCATTTTTTAATATTACATGTTGCAATTAGGATATTATGTTGTTCACAATTTGAAGAATATATTGACTATGCTCAGGAGCTTCTACAATGTTTTGTATCATCTTTCAAGTTGCTATATGGTACTTACAACGTTTCACATAACGTGCAT
>NW_021844508.1:0-430 GCF_003651465.1 Formica exsecta
AAAAAAAATATGAGATTCTCGTGTGTGTGTGTGTGTGTAATACGATATTTAATCTAAAAGTGGAGTACCTGCGTAGTATGCAAACGACGTTATCACACCAAGCGTTAATGTTACATAACGCAGTTTTATAATTTGTTTTCCGGAACGTTTTTATTTTTTCATTTTCGTGTCATTTTTGAAGTGATGTGATAAATTAGCAGCGCTTCTCTTGCACGTATTATACGCGATTTTAATATTTTTCCACTGTAAAATTGCGACCGCATCAACATGACATCATGCGAGGCAACGAAGGGTAATTACGCGTAGAAAGAAGGAATTCTTCGGGTAATCGCGCGGAAAATCTCGAATATGTAAAATTCATCCGCGAGGAAGAGAGAAAAAGAGGAGGAAGAACATTTCGCCCCGCATCGACCCTTCGATCCGTCTCGAA
>NW_021844509.1:0-430 GCF_003651465.1 Formica exsecta
AAAAACTGCTGATACGGGCGCTCTGTTACACCCTGTATATATATATATTCCCACTCCCATTAAGTATCTTTCGAACTGGGTCACACGCAATAAGAAATTATTTTCTAAAATTGATTACTCTGGATCTCGTGGTGATGGCTGAAAGGATGATCTACTCGTTGTCGCAACAATCGAAGTGAATCTCGCTAGTGAGGATCGTCGCATGGCAAGGTATTGCAACAACATGACACTCAGTCGTTTAATAAAAATTGTTATTTAAAGCTAGTAATCTTGGAAATTTTTTTCAATACTTAAAACACATCGGCTGACAAACCCAATTCGTCGTCTGATCACATAATATTACAATCTTGTCTCTGCTAACAATTTCGCGTATATCGGAATAGATTATTGATGTGTTCTGTTATTAATACAGTTTTTCTTTCTCTCTCTC
>NW_021844510.1:0-430 GCF_003651465.1 Formica exsecta
AAATGATGAGCTTATTTTATCCACCAAGATTTATGAGTGCCATGATTTGTATAGTATTTGCTAACTGATTATTATTGATATCAATTTGAAATTTAAGTAGAAAAATAACATTCTTAACTAATATATTTATCTTATTGTTTGGGTTGTGCCTATACATGATTTCCACAAGTCAAATGACATTTAAAAATTGTATAAAGGTATTTTAATTCTTTTTATTTTTCCATATCATTTTCTACACATGAGAATTAAAATAAAATGATTATCACCAAGATCTCTGAATGCTATGATTTTACAATTTGCTACGTCTGATTATGAAATTTATCTTAATATTTATAAATAATATTCTTCATTAACAAACAGAATTTTTTATTTATGTTTCAGAGATTTGCCAAACTCATAGAATTTATGTTCAATTGTCACAGACTACAGG
>NW_021844511.1:0-430 GCF_003651465.1 Formica exsecta
AATAAAGAATATAATTGTTAATATATATTTATATATTTGTATATAGCTATATACAAAAGGAGAAAATACAATATAAATTATATTTAGAAATTACAAACTTACTGAAATATTGTAGGTAAAGCTGTAACCATAAATCTACCACTAAGACCTGGGGAATCTGTTATATCTATCTTCCCAATATTTATGTTAAGATTCTTTTTTAATAATGCAAGATCCTCCCAGATTGGTTCAAGTGCTTTGCACGCAGGACACCATGGTGCATAACTATAATATAATAAATATCGTAACACAGTAGAAATTCTAACAAAATATATTTTATATATATAACTTGGTACAGTGTAATATTAATAAATACTAATGTGAAACAATGGTCTAGTTTACACCAATATACTTTAATACGTACTAAGTACTACATTGGCCAATCATAGTC
>NW_021844512.1:0-430 GCF_003651465.1 Formica exsecta
AATTTAGTATTTCCTGCAACAGAAACAAATTAAAAGACTTGAATTGTATGTTTATATGTTTGCTCGAGCATAACTGCTGTACTGTACATGTAATTTTATATAATACAATAAAAAATAATAAAATATAAAGGCTCCAAAAATTACATTTAATAACTAGAAAAAAATGGCAATTAGGAACCGGCGCAGATGTGGTGCGCAAAAACTTATTTATTTAGACATCAAGTACAAAAAACGCGAACGTTTCTGTCCTTTCTTTGGACCATCTTCAGCGCGTACAAAATAATAAATATAACGTTCGCATTTTTTTTACTTGATGTCTAAATAAATAAGTTTTTGCACCCCATATCTGCGCCGGCTCCTAATTGCCATTTTTTTCTAGTTCTTAAATGTAATTTCATAATTTTATAATTTTATAAATTTAGTTTATTTT
>NW_021844513.1:0-430 GCF_003651465.1 Formica exsecta
TTTTTTTTCTCTTATCGGTGTCCAAGTTTCCAACTGAGTTTGGAGTGGATTAAAAATTCCCGGATATATTCTTGCATTCGTCGACAATAATTTTTATTCTATAAATTAATAGTTCAATATATTCTCTTTCTGTATTTCATTCATGTAAACTGTCTCGTGAACTTTAAAGTGATCCATCAAGTAAATTCGCGTATTTGTGTAGTCAATGCTATAATCTCGAAAATAATATAAACTGCAAATAAAATAATTACATTCAAGTTATGGAGTAGACACACTAATTACGAAACGTCCAAAAATCACCCGAGGATGGCGTCTTAGAAACAATTTGCTCTCGACAACGAAGCCACCGCGCCGTGGTCTCTCGTTGGGGAATTTTTATCCGCGTAAACGATTTGCGAGCTGCTGCGTTGCCAAGAGAAAGAGAGAGAGA
>NW_021844514.1:0-430 GCF_003651465.1 Formica exsecta
TATATAAATTTTGCTTATTAATTAAATAATCTCATAAAAGAAGTTAAAGGAATAATTTTTAATGTGTGTCTTGAAAAAAGCTAAAATTTGTATGGAAACGTTTTTGCGAATGTGTGATATGTATATGCTACGTTTTTCAGTAAAATAAATTTGCGATGATATGATGCTTTCGAGATTACGATTTTGTACTTTAAACAAGGAAGCGGACAGACCGAGATAGTAATCACTAACTTATCGAAAATATGCACAAATTTCACGAAATAATCTTTTTGAGTTTCAATGAGAAATGAATATTGATTGAATGTGAGAGATTGAAAAAAATACATCATTTGTATTAGTGATTTAGGGAGAGAGAGAGAGAGAGAGGGAGAGAGAGAGAGAAAGAAAGAGAGAGAGGAGAGAGAGAGAGAGAGAGAGAGAGAGAGAGAGA
>NW_021844515.1:0-430 GCF_003651465.1 Formica exsecta
TCGTTCGAGAGTCGCGGCGCATGTCGCTGCGTCCACACTGGCCTCAAGCAACTCTGTGTGCCCTCTATGCGGATCTTCACATTCCTTAGCAAAGTGTGAGAGCTATCAGAACAAGACGGTTCAACAGCGCAAGGACATCGTCATCAGGAACCGAAGATGCTTCAATTGTCTTGCTCCTCACCCAGTCAGGAAGTGTCAGACAACAAAACGATGCTTGAAATGTGGAAAGAAGCATCACACTTCCATCCATGCGGTCCATAACGAAACATCAAAAGCGATGCATTATGGCAGTACGTCAGGCATGAATACGGCGAATTCATCCGAGAAGAAGTCAGAAGCACAACCACCGGCTGACTGACAACTAAAAACATGTGCTCACCAATCTATACAGGCAGATCTTACGGGGAGGCTCACGCTGCTTGCCACTAGT
>NW_021844516.1:0-430 GCF_003651465.1 Formica exsecta
ATACACAATTCAAAGTTCTCGAAACAATTTATTTTGTGCTTGATCGTTTTTACACTTCATCGTTTTTACATTGATTTCATAGAGATCACTCTGAAACGTTCTTCCGTTTCTTATGCTTTCCCTATATCGAGACAATTTCTGAAGACTCACTATTTGGCTATTAGAACAAGTTAGCTATTAAAACAAAAATATGGTTAAATTTTGTCCCATAATGGACAAATATTGCCGGAAACAATATTTGTCCATTTATTTGGAATAAAGTGAGAAAGTATATTATCTGGAATTTGTATCGCTTTTATTTGAGCCTGTTCCTTTATGATCTTCTGGATTCCGGTTATATCGGTCGAATTTATGTTCTCCTTTTTTTGGGGGGGGATTGTCTTTCTTTTTTTTTTAATCCTAGTCTCTTTATAATTGTTTCTTTTGGCTA
>NW_021844517.1:0-430 GCF_003651465.1 Formica exsecta
CGTATCTTCCATATTTTTCGAGATATTTGACTGGCTCTTTTAAAACGGACCACCCTGTATACATGATATTTGATATTGACCGTATCATTTCATCTCATATCCAGGTAAAGCAAGTGAAACTGAGGAGAAAAGTCCTTTACTATTTTGCGATTTTCATAATAATTAATGAGAAATTAATTAAAAAAGATCCAAATCTGACCGTGCGAGTATAAAAACGCGCAGCAAGAAGAAACAAACCAAAAGTATGCAGTCGCTAAGCGCGCGACGAGGTTTTGGGAGGAACGCTCTACAAATGACAACAGTTACATATACGAGCGATACATAACGATGGATTCTCGTGTCCTAGCAACCACATATCAATGGGTTGTCCCTTTTTACTGCGCGCTTATACTCGCGCGAATTGGCTGATCTTTTTTAATTAATTTCTCAA
>NW_021844518.1:0-430 GCF_003651465.1 Formica exsecta
ATCAGTCACTCGACTGGAAGAAGACATCACCTGAGCAACAGCAGCATCTCCTACAGCAACATCAACAGCGGCAGCAGCAACAACAGTCTCCGCAGCAGGGTCACGTCTGCAAGACCTGCGGCAAGATTTACAAGCAGAAGAATGCTCTGTGGCGGCACTTCAAGTACGAGTGCGGCAAAAGTCCTAGATTTCAGTGTCCGTATTGCCGTCGTCGGACGAAACAACGCTCCAACATGTACTCGCACATCAAGCATAAGCACTTGGGTCTCAAGATTTACGTGATTGATCTCGAGATGGAGAATTGAGCGCACAATTAAATTGTGTGAAATCGTAAAGTGCCTGCGGTGCGTCCGTTTCTCGTAGAATATTTATATTTTTATTATTTAATATTACGGAAGTGATAGTTTCACTACAACTTGGCGACGCAGTA
>NW_021844519.1:0-430 GCF_003651465.1 Formica exsecta
TTTTTTTTTTCGACCTACGCATCTCTTGCCCAGAAGATGATCTTCATGTCTGAAAGCTGCGCCTTTGTCTTCGCCGCGAAAACGTCAGGCCGCTTGTCGCTTAGCACTTTTGCGTCTGTACGCATGTTTAACGCTGCATGCATCTGTCAGATTTTGAAATTTACCTACTTCTGCAATGTATGATGTCACAATCGTATATATAAAGGATTAGATAATCCCGGTTTGGTTTTAACATATCTATGATATATTAATCCTCAAAGACTCTAATAATATACGAATTATAATTACAAAGATAGTGGAGAAAAAAATAACACTATAGTTCACTACGGAATATTTCGCTAATGACTATAGGATATTTTATGTATCATTACGAAATATAATATCAAAAAAAATTACAAAACAATATACGCGTACGACAGATTCCATTTAC
>NW_021844520.1:0-431 GCF_003651465.1 Formica exsecta
TTAATCTTTAAAGATAAAAACATATGGAAGCGAGATAATTATTTAAAAACAATTTTTTTGTGAGTAAGTTTTTATTCTTTCTTAACTAAAATAATATTATATATATTCTACCTTTAAAGATGACGCGTTAACCTTTGTGAAATAGTATAAAAATAAATCATTTCTATAAGTAATTTATATTATTAATTTATAAATTTTCTTTAAAATTCTTTTACGACTAAGTACTAGAAATCCATGATATTCATATAATAATCAATAATTAAAATCACAAGGGTTGTATATTATTTTCTAAAATCACAGACTATGAAATAAACCACAATATTCATATTTTCTATGATATTGCTTGCTTCAATTATATATAAATTCCATTTTGTATATTCTTATATATGTAAATAATTGTTCTAATATATAAAAAAATATATATTAAATAT
>NW_021844521.1:0-431 GCF_003651465.1 Formica exsecta
AATTAACATGGCTAAAATTACTATTTAAATTAAGATGTGTCGAGGAATCGAGTGTACGCGCAACATAGAGCAGGTGTTATTAAGCGGCATGGTAAATTAATACGAAACGTAAAGTCACTAATTAATGCCGTAGGTATTTAAGGCGAGATATTAATATTAATATTGCTCTAAAGCTCTCTAATTAAAGTGACCTGTGAGTAATTGTTGAAGCAAAGTCATAAGTATCTCGCGCCATTCACATGTGGTATCGTCGCCTTTATATTGGATAGCTGGATACGTGTATCCCTTTAGGCTAAACATAATTTTCACCGTGTATTCGTTTGCTAATATGTACTAATACAATATATGTAATTTTATGATCATTATGAGCATTTGTAAGATTATCGCGACATTGACAGTAGAAATTAGCATCGAGTTAAATTAAAAAAAAA
>NW_021844522.1:0-431 GCF_003651465.1 Formica exsecta
ACATACAAGTTGAGGAAGAAAAATGTGCCTAATTATTAACAATTGAGAGATGCTAAGAAAAAAAAACCATAGAAAAACATTACTATTATTATGGTTAAATTAAATATGAAAATCCGTATTAAAATCCGTATATGAAGAGAACAGAATAAAACAATGTTTATGAATTTTCGGTTTGATTTCGGTTTCATTTACAGCGTATCTTGAAACTTAGTTTAACAATTAATAATTGCGAAACGCTCTCAACTCAAATTGCTGATGGCAGTTGCACTACAGTTGCTAATAGTCAGTTGTTCCTTAAACGATCCAACAATTCAGTACTGTAAGTCAAGAGTCCTTTGTAGAATCTTCTCCTTCACGGCAGACTTTGGGAATCTTTGTCTTGGAAACAAACAGCGTCTCGGTCAATTCGAGAGTCCGTCTTGATTCAGAGA
>NW_021844523.1:0-431 GCF_003651465.1 Formica exsecta
CATAATAAACTAAGAATTTATTTTGTCTAACTAAAAATAAATTTTGTTTAACTTATTTTTCTTACATAATCCCATTATTAACATTTTTTAATTTTTTTATTTATTTAGCTTTTACATTTTAAATATCTCTATGCTCCATATATTTATTAATATAATTTTATTTTATTTTTTCCAGTTTTATGTCTTGCTTAACATAGAATTTTACATTTTAAATATGTTAACAATCTTCTAGACATACATTTTTTTAATAATATTTTATAGTCTTGATCAATAGAGGATATACATAGTAAATATATAAATTTGAACTAATTTACATCATATTTTGATCATGATTTGATCTATATGACGTTAAATTAACATTACTTTGACTTCGTGTTCTATCTAAATATTTTGTAAAAAGTTCATAGCAGAAACGTTTTAAGGCTCCTAAG
>NW_021844524.1:0-431 GCF_003651465.1 Formica exsecta
ATATAATTTATATTTTTTTTGTTTACGAATAATTTTTGACATGTTGAAATTCCGAGATTAAAATAATCGTAGTATATAATAGATAAATAAATTTAATAATGGATACCAGTATACGATAAGACGGAAAATATTATATTTATTAAAAAAAATTATAACGGCAGAATGTATAGTCCATTTTATTTCGTTCATACGTGCTCGATGCTTCTTTATTAAGTACAATTCTCTGAACAATCGTCATATCGTGCGATAAAAAGCAATAGCTCTACTCGTGTCTGAGATAATAATTTTACCGCCAACTTTTCCGCGAATAAAAAGCATATCAGGTCCGTTTAAGACCGTGCCAACGGCAATCAATTCGCTCGGATAGAAAAATTGCGTATGTTATGCAAATAATTGAAATATTCGTGCAATTGTCATACAATCGTATGATC
>NW_021844525.1:0-431 GCF_003651465.1 Formica exsecta
TTTTTTTTTTTCAGAAAAAAAGGCGGGCAAATTTAACATGTTTACGCTACTGTCACATAACAATCAATCTATATATCTGTGATACTGTAATCCGTCATTCGTCTTCCAACTTCCAACTTATCTGAGGATGAGTGATACGTTGGTCTTTTACTTCTTACTTGTCTCGTTTAATTTTCATTTATAAATCTGTAAGAGCAGTCTACTAATTAGTTGAAACAATATAATTAACGTATCAAGCAGCTGATCTATATTTGGATGAAGTTTATAAAAGTTGTGCGCGCATTTTCTCATGTGTGAGGAAGAGTTGGAGTTGAGAATATGAACATGACAATAAATTCTGAAGTACGTATATATCTTTTATATTCGATATAGAGAGATAAAATCTCTCAAATGTGTTTCAGTGAGTTCCATTTTCAATGTCATAGAAACAT
>NW_021844526.1:0-431 GCF_003651465.1 Formica exsecta
TATTAATATATAATTTAAAAAAATATATATACATAAGTTAAAAAAGAATTTACTTTATTTGCTAATATATCTTTTATTGATATGCCTTTAAAAAATATTTTGAGATATGTTCCTAATACTATATACTATATACATATACATATATGTTTCTAATATCTATATCTTCACTTCATATAATTATGTGATTTTTATCCGAGATATTGGAATGTTTCAAGAATATATAGACAGTTTTTTATATATTTTATATGGTCAGTTTTTTAAATACCATTTATCTTGTCTGTTAAAGTTATTAGAATAAGTTTTTCTTGTGTCTCAAATATCTTTATTATATATTGCGTATATATTATATTATTGTAAATATACTGTATATCTTAATGTAAAATAATAAGAAAAAGAAAATATAAAATAAGTATATTATACATATATTTAAA
>NW_021844527.1:0-431 GCF_003651465.1 Formica exsecta
AAAAAACATCGTACAGTATACTTAACTATTTAAAGAGACACTTGGAGGAGGGTGGAAGAAGATCAACAATAACTCCACTTCACTTGGAAGTCACTTGGATGTAGATAAATATTACAAAAAACGTCTTTTTTTGAAGTATGTAAAACGATCTCATTATTATCCCTTTTTGTACACGATAAATGATCTGCGGGATGGCAGTGTCGCGGAAATATTGGAAGCTCGCGAGGCAGTAGAATGCGCGCGTTTAATTAATTCTAACGGCAATTTTTTATTAGTACTTTCGATTTCAGTCTGAAGAAGAGTTGCGCTGGTACAACTTATTGCATAATAGTAAGATTGGTCGCGTCGGATCATGAGGTTTCGAGGTGCGCGACATTAGAAGAGAGATTTCTTAGAGGGGAGAGAAAGACGGTTCTCTTTCTCTGAAGCGC
>NW_021844528.1:0-431 GCF_003651465.1 Formica exsecta
AATATTACTAATATTGCATAATAATAGCTAAATTACAATTAATTGCAAGGTAAAAATATTAAAACAATTGTAAATTTTGTCAGTCAAAATATAATAGAACTTTAAAGTTAGAGGTTCATCTATATGGGATACAAAATTGCTGTTATTGGAGCAACCGGAAGAGTAGGGCGTGAGGTATTAAGCACGCTTGCTGAGTTTCAAGATGAGGCAATAGATTCTGTAATTGCACTTGCATCAAAAAAATCAGAAGGGAAGAAGGTGAGTTTTGGTGACAAAGAGTTAACAGTTTTATGCCTTGAGAATTATGACTTCGTTGGAACTAATATAGCCATTTTCTGTGCTGGATATCATGTTTCTGAAAAGTATGTACCAATTGCAACACAGGCTGGATGCATCGTGATAGATAACAGTTCCCATTTTAGAATGAAAGA
>NW_021844529.1:0-431 GCF_003651465.1 Formica exsecta
GAGAGAAAGAAAACCGGCACAGCGGTCGCGCATACCGATATATGTGACCGGGAGCCACAAGTAAGGAATTTATTAAATTAATTTGACGCGACGACGCATCTCGTAAACTTCGTAGATGACCTCACTTTATAATTGTCCGAGAATTACTTGCCCGCCGCTCATTCCAGGCCCTCGCGCCTCCTTACCGTCCCTACGTTGTGTGCTGATATAGTAACATTCTACCGAAAATGCAAAAAGAGCTCGACACGTTCTCAGAAACAGGGGTTTATTCGACAATAAAAATTCGTACGATCAATCAAATTTGGGGAATTTTTGAACAAATAATTAGGACAATAAATTATAAAATTAAAATTATCTTCCACAAATAAAAAAATATTGAAATATAACGTATTTCGCGCTACTTAATATTCACTGGTCGAGAAAAAAAAAAA
>NW_021844530.1:0-432 GCF_003651465.1 Formica exsecta
AAACCATTTATCGAAAATTAAAGAGTAAGAAGAAGAAGGAAAAAGAAAAGAAAAATGCACAAACAAAAAGAAAAAGGTTCCACTCTCGTAGGGCCTGAAGAAGAGGCGACCCGGGACGAACCGCGCCAACGGGACGAGGCTCCTGCGCCACGGCACCACAACCCACAGGACGAGGCTCAAGGTTGAGGAACCGACTACGACCCACGAAACGAGGATCCCAGCGGAACTCAAGCCCGCGACCCCGATTAAAATGGGGCGGCGGAGCGTCCACAGCCAGTTCAGGCACAAAAACAACGGCACGGTCAATCACTAGATCCGGAAGACTTAGTAGATTGACCTCGCGAACAAGCGCGGGCGCCGAGATTTGATCCCCAAAGGAGCGAGCAAAATGGTCGTGCTCCTCCGGATCTTGCCCCCCCCCCCCACGACGAC
>NW_021844531.1:0-432 GCF_003651465.1 Formica exsecta
AAATATTAAAAGTATAAAATAATACATAAAAAAAGAGAAAATATGCAAACTGCAATAAATATGTACAACAAAGCAATTATCTGTCAGTATATTTTTGTCACCCAAAATATTTAACAAATGCTCCAGAAGTTTCTTAAAACTATAAATTTAAAATTCCGAGTCATACAATGATTCTACAAAACAAAAAATTGGTTCGATTAAGAAGATAAATAACAAATCAATAGATAGAAAGTAAATTACTATATAAAAATAATAGTATTAATTAATATTAGAAATTATAGATAAGATTTAACGTTATATGAAAAACTAATACAAATAAAAGAACAAATTTTTTTCAATGGTGCTTCTAATTCGAAGAAATGCCTCGGATTTTAAGTTCAATAACTCTTTTTTTAAAAGTAAATTTTAGGCATTTTTTTGTCATTGACCATA
>NW_021844532.1:0-432 GCF_003651465.1 Formica exsecta
TTTTTGTGCTGTAAGAAAACGATTTTGATTGGTTGACAAGTGTGTGACGTCACATTGCAATAGTTTCAACCGTCTGCTTAGTGTTTTATCATTGCGATACTACGGTCGTTGTTGAATTTAACGTTAATATCTGTGTTAATTAAAATAAAAATAAAATGCCAAATCAATTGGATCCAGGATTCGTTAAAGCAGATTTAACGAATTTGCCGAAAATAAGTATATTTATGGTTTGGGAGTATATTGTAAGTGATGAGCGATACAATGCCCCAGAAGTTCGAGGAATAAAAGCAGCTTTGTAAGTACAAGTATATATTTGTTATTATTACAGTAGTAATTCTTTTCAATTGTTTCAATTACGAATTATCATAATTAACGTGTTTATTATAGATCTTCGAGAGAAAATTATGGAGACTCCGCTATAGGTTATGTGAG
>NW_021844533.1:0-432 GCF_003651465.1 Formica exsecta
AAGAAGAGGAAAGGTTTATTTCATTGAAAACCAAGTGCAAATTTTCAACACTGCTATTAGTTTTGCCTTTTATAGCAAATTTCTTTTTTATGTGTGGTTGAATAAACTCAATAAATTCTCTGGATGTTCCAATCATCCTTTCCATGAATAACCCTTGAGTTTCATACATAACATGTCTCGTAATTGGACTACTTATAGAATTTTGCGCTAAACATTTTTGATAAATCGCATAACCACTATGCCGTAAAAGTGAAAATAAACCATAACAAAAATCAGATTCATCATAATCTATAGGGTAGTAATAAGAAGTACGAATCTCATTTAGTGCAATACCCATTTGCTGTAAACATAACGAGCCAAGTTCAATCTGCTTCTGAGTAGCAACTCTTTGTATATTAGTAACCTTATCCTTTTTCTGCTTTTCAATTATTT
>NW_021844534.1:0-432 GCF_003651465.1 Formica exsecta
AATATTCAAAACGTCAATATTAGGTGTCTAAACTCACTTGTCTAAACGTCTAAAAATCGTATACGTGATAGAATAATACATGAAAGGATAGAGCTCGTGATATTTTATATCTTATTATCGCTTATATGATATTTTATGCAATATAGTCAATATAAAGGAATTAATATCTATTAAAAATAAGGAAATAAACGGTATAATATTTATTATACAGATATCAAAAATTAAAAAATATCTAAAGTGAAGAAAAGAGATGTAAAAAATTCAGTCACGTACAATATACAATACATATATATTAACAATGTATGTAATTAACATGTATGTTAATTATAATATGTGACTACTAATTACAAATTTGTATTATCCGTGTGAAATATTTTTAATCAAACGACTCGCGCATCAAGTGACATTCAAATATATATATATATATATATA
>NW_021844535.1:0-432 GCF_003651465.1 Formica exsecta
TAACGAGAGCAGCATATCCCGAACCGGAGAAATCCACCGACGACGTTTATCATGCAAATTCGCACACTTTACGTTAAAAAAGAATTCACCCCAAAGGGAAAAATTTATCAAGGCAATGGACCGGCCACGTGATGTTTCTCCCCTGTATATTTTTTTCTGATACTTTTATGAATATTTAGCTATCTTTGTGCACAATTCGCGATGCACAATTTGCGTCGAGTGTTCGAATAATTTTAACATCGCCAAGGACCGCATCGGCGATGTGATCGAAATCCGATGCTCTTCACTACTTTTCATTTGCGTTTACTGCAAAGCGCAAATCAATTATTTAACGCGTGTAATTAATATAAAATATGATATAACGCGTATATATATCCGGAAATGTGTGTAAAATGATTCTTGTTCTATGAACGCCGTGCGCGCGCGCGCGCG
>NW_021844536.1:0-432 GCF_003651465.1 Formica exsecta
GGCCTGCATGTAGCAATCTGCGATGTTCTCGCTCAAACAATAGCCGCGTGAATCTACTATCTGATGGTAATATAATAGGATGTTTTTTCTCAAATAATAATTGCGAGTTTTGAATCCTGCCGCCTACCCTGAGAAGCTCTCCTTCATCCATGAAGGGACTGAGCGACAACAATTTGCTGCTGGTTCGGAGTTGTCTCTTTGACAATATGCTTGTCGTTACATCCGAAAAATGAATCTTTTGCACCCTTAAAATTAATAACCGATGCGCATGGCGAATCTCGCTGATCGATAGACACCCGAATTTGCGCTTCTCGCGATCTGACCTTATGTTGAAAACGAATCGAACGATCCAAGCCAGAATGCGTTCGATCCTCGACAGCAAAGAATAATTATTCAATAGAGACTCTATGATTTGATTTGAATCGCTACTAC
>NW_021844537.1:0-432 GCF_003651465.1 Formica exsecta
AGACGAAATAATAGTACCATCAGCTTCGCCATACAACGCTCCTCTATGGATCGTTCCCATAAAATCCACGGCCGACGGACAGAAGAAATGGCGAATGGTCATTGACTTCAGGAAATTGAACGAGAAAACGATTGGAGACGCATAACCATTGCCTAACATTGTAGAAATATTAGACCAGTTGGGTAGTGCGAAATACTTCTCTATTTTCGATCTTGCACAAGGATTCCATCAGATACCAATGGCCCCTGAGGATCAAGCGAAAACAGCTTTCTGCACACCATACGGCCATTATGAGTATCAACGAATGCCTTTTGGTCTTAAAAACACACCCGCGACATTCCAACGACTAATGGACAACGTGTTAACAGGACTATAATACAAGGGAACGAACTTTTTGTCTACCTCGACGACATTGTCATATATGCCAGATCA
>NW_021844538.1:0-432 GCF_003651465.1 Formica exsecta
GTTTGAATAAATTCTACACACGAGGGACTCGGAAATTTCAGCGACGTCAATGGACGTTGCGGTACTTTAGAGCACACTAATTTTCTTAATGCATCATCAGACATTCAAACAAACGCATCCTCCCGGAGACAAAGTATCAACTCGGTTTCACCGCGACTCGTTGAATTCATTAATCGGAGGCGACACAAGCCCTTTGTCCATCGTAACGCGCATACAGAGAGCGGGAAATCAGGAAGTCCTTCGTTCTCTTCCCGCGCGCTCTAAAGAAGATAAGATCGTGGCCGGCCCTCCGATCCATATACATATATATACAAGGGTGAGAAAGTGAAGTGAGTGCGCGTGCGATTAGCATAATACGTCAGATACGTAGTTGACCCAGCCGAGGCATTGAGAGCGTTTACAAATGTCCCTCCGCAAACGTCACATAGAAAC
>NW_021844539.1:0-432 GCF_003651465.1 Formica exsecta
TATATATGTATAAAATCTTACAAGATATTTAAAAAATAATTATGAAAAAAGCTTTTTGTTTAAACAATTTCTCTAATTGAAAAATAATAATATCTTATTTCTCAATTCAATTCATTATATTTAGCATCTTTCATACAGTATTATAAATGCACACACATACATACATGCGCGATGAAGTCTGACTTATTAAAATAAACAAATACGAATTGCTAAACGATAAATTATCATATTTATCTAAAGGCATTGAGTTTAAACTGGTTTTCTTATGATTCTGCGCCGTAATTTTTGTTCAGTGATGAGGAAATAAAAATGCACATTGTGAGCACTTATTTCTATAAATCATTTGTTAAAATTTTGCTCTCTGTATCATAATAGCGTTGAGAGAATATCTATCTGTCTAACTGATCACAAAACGATGCATCATATAATATA
>NW_021844540.1:0-432 GCF_003651465.1 Formica exsecta
TATCGTGAATTTTGTCGTTATTCGTGAATATTCGTGTATTACGAGAGCTTGGGGGAAATCCATACAATATCAGGTTTAATACCTTAATGTTGCGATTGTCACGCAATGGGAGGTGGGTGGAGCGGACAGTAGATCGCGCTAATGCGTGTAAATTAGAGGTTTCATTTGTTTTTTTGAGGCTTCTTCGACACGTTTACGAACCGTATCGTCGCAACTTTATGTCGCAGTAGCTACAATTTACCGTCTGAAATGTAATCCACTAGGTTAGACTTGGTCGTTTCCGATCGATCGCGCTTCGTCGCGGCACGCTGTCCGAACAGGATTCCAGATAGTGATATAAATTCGCAGGGTAACCATGTTGGATACATACCGATCTATCGCGCACACGACGCCAGGATTTCGACTGTACTGCCAAGAGCGTCAAAGACGACG
>NW_021844541.1:0-432 GCF_003651465.1 Formica exsecta
TATGTATATAACATTTATTTCTATAAACCTGCTGCGCGGAGAGGCAAAATAAACATCGAGATTAGAATCGCATCGATGATCTCTGAGTCATAGTGCCACAAGCGAGCGAGCATTCGTGCGGCTACACGTAGGTGTGTCCTGCCGGAGATTAAAACCGCGGCAGCGCAAAAGCCATAACGCGATTATTTCCTAAGTTCCGCTTGTTGCTTCGTCGTAAAACGGCAAAGGGTAATTTCTCCTCTCGCGAATCTACGTTTACGCTCTTATTCTATCCAACGATCGTTTCGTTTATTTATTGGACTATTACATTATATCCGCTTTAACTTTGACGATTAACAACTTCGCGAAACATTTTCTTTGATTTCTCTAATTTATATTTAGGTATATTTGTCAACAGTAACTCTATAATTTTTATAAAGTATTTTTTTTTTT
>NW_021844542.1:0-432 GCF_003651465.1 Formica exsecta
TCACTAATAATAAACAGTTTGCGCACTACGTACCGCGCTTGGCTCGAAATGCCCTTTTCTACTATATTTGATTTTAAAAATTAAAAATTAACAAAAAACTCTTGAATTAAAAATTAACAAAAAACTCTGAGATATTAATAATTAAAAACAATAAAATAGGCAATTGAAGCCATGCAGTGCAGTGTCTAGAGAGCAAATAAATTTATTAAGGAATAAATAATCAAGAGACACGGTAGTGTCTCGCGCCAAGTCACGAAAACAGAAATCGATAATCAATTAGCAGACAAATACGGAAAATATAAACCGATAATAAAGCTGACGAACATCGATTTGAAGGTCTTCGATTGACTTGTTTACCTGCGTTTTACTGCCTTGACAATAAAGCAATAAGGACTGCTAATTGATTATCGATTTCTGTTTTAACATCGATTC
>NW_021844543.1:0-432 GCF_003651465.1 Formica exsecta
TCAGTTTTCTTGCCCTCCATCCCTCTACGTTCGCACACACGCACGTACGCATGCAACGCAACGCACCGCACCGCGAACAGACGTTTCTCTCGCACGCTCAACACGCGACAGCCATCGGTTGACTTAAAAATAAAAAAAGTTATTGACCGACCACGCGACGTCTCCTTCGAGTCAAAGATCGTTCCGCTCGAACGTTGCCCCGTTCATGAATTCGCTATCTCTTGGAGATAAAACGCTTCCGATAAGTGTTACGATATTGTTCCTAAATATCACAGAAAGAATTTTCAACTAGAGACTGTCTTATATATATCTCGATGATACTTGTTTATTTGAAGACTTTATAAAAACGATCCTTGGTAGTGAAACGCATCAGTATTCGAGAGATGCTGTTCCGTGTCTTGGAAAATCTAACGAGAAAAAAAATAATGGAAA
>NW_021844544.1:0-432 GCF_003651465.1 Formica exsecta
TAGCTTAGCTATATATGTATGTATACGCACACACAATATTTAAATTGTAAAAGAATTTTAAATATAAAAAAAACTATATTACATATAGTATTATATATATATATGTATATATAATACAAAATGTCCCAAAATCATCGCAACAATATCAAAATAGGTTATCATTTTTTGCAAATTTCTAATTTGTCCTATCATGTATCTTTGTAATTAAGCTCCAAATTAAAATTCTGTTAAAGTAAACGTGACTTAAAATTAACTAAGAAATGTAGTTTTGTTAATCTTTTAATTCCACATAATTTAATTTGTAAAAGGCTTTTCTCTCTTTTTCAATCTTATATTTCGCAAATTATTAATGACTCAACATATTTACTAAGAAAAAATTGTCTCTAAATTAGTCAGAAAATCTGCTCTCAAAAGGATATCCGATAGTTTGAT
>NW_021844545.1:0-432 GCF_003651465.1 Formica exsecta
TAGAGCTCGTCGTTGTTCGGAAAATGCTTTTGGTGTGATGGCTGCTCGTTTCCAAATCTTTCGATCTCCAATGCGTTATGATCCTGACGATGCCTGCACGATTATATTAACTGCGTATTGTTTACACAACATGCTCCGAAGTCAATCTGTGGGACGGGCTATGTATACACCACCTTCATTCCTTGATGAAGAGGATGAAATCTCAGGTGAATTTCATCCTGGAGAGTGGAGAGCCAAAAATACTGAAGGAATGGTAAATTTTGTTCATCAAGGTGGTAACCGTCATGCAAATGAAGCAATCGCACTTAGAGACAGATGGTGTGATTATTTTAACACTGTTGGTGCAGTTTCTTGGCAAGAGCGAATGGTGCAGTAAATTGATAATATTGGGAACAATAAATGTATGTATGTGTTAGAATAAAAATTTTTTTT
>NW_021844546.1:0-433 GCF_003651465.1 Formica exsecta
CTCTTCTCGTATCCTAACATATCTGAGCGAATTTATCGAATAACAGGAAAAATGATTGATGGTTGGCATTTTATCCCGCAGTCTCCTCTATAATACCTTTTTGCATCATGCTAGAAGAGCGCCAGTTTCCCAGAACGATTGTAAAAATAAATTCTCAAACGAATTTGTGTTTGTTTTATAAAAACGATATCTTTCCCAGTACATCAAGATTAAATTTTATAATTTTTTTATCTGTTCTTGATAATGATGTAGCAAAACGCAGAACTGTAAAGCCATTAAAGAGTTGAGAAATATCAATTATAAACTTTAATTAGTTATAAACAAACTAAATGATTTACATACCAATACCGTAAACTCTTTATAAAAGAAGATAAAAAAAAATCTTTCTCTATCTATCCCTCTTTTTCTTTTTCTTTCTCCTTCTCTCCCTCTC
>NW_021844547.1:0-433 GCF_003651465.1 Formica exsecta
AATCAACTTGTGTCGACTTAAAGATAATTATAAAAATTTCTTTATATATTATATATCTAATAATTATTAGTGTACACGATGCGTGATAAGCTATCTTTATTAGCGTTGTAATATTAATTATATGATTATGATTCATATTTATAATTTTTTCAAGAATATCCAATTCTCACGTGCAATCTATATTATTAGTTCTCAACACTCGATCAAAATATATCAACATGTATCGTATTATCAAAAGAAAAAAGGAGAGAAAACAGATATATAGACAAAATTTCTATTACAAAAAGGAAAAAAAGGAAAATCTATTATTTTCATTTATCGTTTATAAAATATGTTAGCTCATTAGCTTGATGTATCTTTTATAAAAACTGCTTGCGATTTTTTTAACTATCCTTATTAAATGCTAAAAAATTAAAAAGAATTGTCTATATAT
>NW_021844548.1:0-433 GCF_003651465.1 Formica exsecta
AAGAATAACGACTAACAAATGTTTTAAGCAATTTTATGAGAAGTATAATAAAAGATTAGAAGAAAAAAGAGAATAAAAGATATATTTATTACAGATCTATATCGTGTGTTTAAAAAAAAAAAAAATTACTTATACTATTGCTAGATTGATACAATCACATATTACAACGCCAGTAAAAAGTTCAGTATAGCGTGTTAAACGCATCAAAATATTATCATCAAATACGCGGTACGTATACAGTTGGATTCTGCAAGGAGATTTAACAATCACCGTCGATAATAACGGCCACTCTATTCAAACTCAATTCCCGAAAATCGAACGCGCGTTATCGGTTACACGCTAGTGTCGATTTCTCTCGCCTCTTGAATATCGCTCTTTTTCTCTCATACAACCATCAGGAGCAGCCTACCTGCAGTTGTACGCTCGAGACGTT
>NW_021844549.1:0-433 GCF_003651465.1 Formica exsecta
CGGAATTTTGAATTTGCATAAAATTATAATTAAATTATTAAAATTAGATATTTATACTTACAGCACATTTCTTTACTTCAGAAAAGATTTTCTTTGTAATATTTATTGCAAACGTTTTTTTTTCAGTTGAGAAATATATAAATCCAAGATTATAAAATTAATTATAATGTATTATATCAATATTTACTTTATATCAGTATCAAAATCATATCGCTTGTGTTATATTTTTCTATGTAAAGAAATTTTTACTAATTTTATTTGTGTTTTATTGTATATCTATACATTATAATAGCGTAATAGAAACGGAAATTTTAACGATTCGTTACTTTTTGTATAACGATAACAAGTTATTAATAAGTAACAAATTACTTTTTAATATCGGTAATGAGTAACAGTAACGAGTTGAATTACATAGTAATAAACATATACAAAT
>NW_021844550.1:0-433 GCF_003651465.1 Formica exsecta
AGATTATTTCTCTCATTGGTATATTGTCCACAATGTAGTTCCTTACATTCAAAGGCTTGTACCGAGGGTACAAGCTTGTATTCAGGATTACTTCGGAGAACATGGGTTCCTGACGAAAGTTGCTATATTCCGATCCCTCTATACGCTCCTGAAGTTTGTCAGTAACCTTTGAAATCACCCTGTATATTGATGATCCTTCTCTTCACGTATCACGATGCGCATCAAGATACGACGGATGAAATCGATATTTATTTATTAATATCTGGTGTGTCACTATTTATAATTAGAGGAAGATCGTTCGCGATATGCATCATGGTGTCCGATTTTTATATCGCGCGAATGTTTTAAAATTTTTCGAAACGGGTTATCAGCACGTCACATATTTATCTTTTTTTTTTCAATAAATCCGCATGATATTTTGTTTTCATTACTA
>NW_021844551.1:0-433 GCF_003651465.1 Formica exsecta
CACGGCAAATGACACGAACGGTCCCCGGTGGCTAGTAAGAATATAATCCCTACAGTAAGAATAATCCCTCTGGATTTCTCCTGGATTAGATGCGTAGACAGCTCTTTTACGCACAAATGCAAAAGAATCCGAGCCGACTTTGCTTCACTTTGTTAGCGCAAAATGTCTAACGTTACTATCACGAATTGCGTAAGTCTGCGAGCATGGCGCTGCCCGTATGCAGAAAACTGATGTCACGATTATCAATATCTATTTTTAAACGATCTAACACAAGACGATGGCGGACCATGTGTGTGACTTACCTGTGCGTGAGAGGATCATGGTTTAATTCGAAACCATTAACGTGAGGCGAATCGATTGCGATTTTCTGTCTAGCCCATGCACGCGGCGGAATTTTTGAAAAATGAGACGCTCTCCTCTCTTCCCCCCCCCC
>NW_021844552.1:0-433 GCF_003651465.1 Formica exsecta
GTATCAAAAAAGATGGTTTAATTTCGGTGTTTTCCTTCACCTAGGCCGATTGGCTTCACTACGCCTGACGAGCTCGGCCTACCCGGGATTTTTTCCTGAGGTTACCTACCTCGCCACCTCACTCGATCACCCGTTCCCTTACAGGCATACACCCCACCCCCCTACCCACAAAACCCAATACCCATCCCACCTGTCCCCAGCACCCACACTCATAACCCATACACCCCCCACAAACACGCACACCCCGTAAAAAACCCCAGAAACCCCCCGATAACCCCCCACGATACCCCAATACACTCCACAACATACACTCCAAAAAATAAACAAAAATAAAACCATACATCCGACGATCGAGTTATTTGGTGCACTCTTAGACCCCTTCCAGACCGGAAGGGGAGCCCCTCCACCACGACAAGGTGGTGCACCATCGGAG
>NW_021844553.1:0-434 GCF_003651465.1 Formica exsecta
AAAAAAAAAACGTATTAACTGTCTACAGCTAGCAATTAATTTTAAATAACTCTCAAACAAATTAATGTAAAATTAATAGGATTAGCATAATAAATTTATTCTTATATTTCTATCATTATCCTCTGCACTTTCTGCATCTCTTATCCTAACTTGCCGTTTCGTCGTTTCGCGCGTGAAATTTTCGAACGAGCTTTTTTAACACCTCTTCTAATACTCGATTCGAACGAACGTTGTCCAAGCGAAGTATGTTTATGACATATTTTTTTCCCGCGGAAAAAAAAAGAAATCACTCACTCTAGCAGATGGACGCAGAACAGAAGGGCGCCGGGAAACAGGAAATCGTCGCTGGCGATACTCCATCGTCTGCCGAATGCAATTAGGCTCGGCATCCTGCGAACGACGATGATGACGACATAACCTACGTACGCAAGCGA
>NW_021844554.1:0-434 GCF_003651465.1 Formica exsecta
AGATCCTAAGAGAATGAAACAAGTTATAATAAATTTATTATCAAACTCAATCAAGTTTACTCCCAAAGATGGTTTAATAAGAATGGTAATAAAAGAAAATATAGAAAAAAACTTATTAACTATTGAGTTTCATGACAATGGAATAGGAATAATGCAGCAGGATATATATAAAGTTATGTCTGTTTTTGGCCAAGCAGATTCGGGATATAGAAATGAAGGTACGGGCATCGGATTACCGCTAAGCAAGAAATTAGTAGAGTTAATGGGTGGAACTTTTGACATTAAAAGTGAAGCAAAACTTGGTACTACGATAACATTGAACTTCTTTTATGAAGAACAAACATGTGAAGATTCGATTGATTTTTAATAGGATCTATTTGATATGGTCTTGAAAACCACACTTTATCAAAAGCAGCAAGCCGAGAAGGTAGATA
>NW_021844555.1:0-434 GCF_003651465.1 Formica exsecta
AAGCAGGACAAGTGATAGTATTGGGAGACTTTAATATAGACGTGAGTAAAGAAACACATTATAAAAAAAGATTGATCAGGAATTTTTTGAGTTTGGGAATGAAACAGAATGTAATGGAACCAACCAGAATTACTGAGAAGTCAAAAACAATAATTGACTTAGTGTTTGCTAATTTTTATATTGAGACTAGAATACTTTTAACTCCTAAAATAACGGATCACAACATAGTGGAAGTTTTTACAAGTTGGCACAAAATAGAAGTTAGCAACAAAGCGGTAATTAATAAACGGGACGTATCAAACATAGATGAGGATATTTTCAACGCAATTCTTGAGGATAAAATAAAATAAATTCATAACCAGGCAAATGTAGGCAATGCGACGAATAGCTGCATTGAAATTGATAGAAGTGCAGATGAGATTATTCAGTGTATG
>NW_021844556.1:0-434 GCF_003651465.1 Formica exsecta
CCCCTCTGCTGGGGCGGGTCTCTGGAGTGGCCAGGGGCTAAAATTGCCCCGGCCCCCATTGACCCACCCCGGGGGGGTCCTTGGGGCGCGGCTGGCTGCCGCGCCACCACGACCGGAGGTCGTGGGGGGTCGGCAGGTCCTGCCGATAAACGGCTCTCCCCGCCTTTCCCCCCGTCTCCCCCGGCCGCCCCATCTTGGGCGCCTTCTCCCCGGCGTCCGCCGGGGAGGCGTTCACGCTCCCTTTCGGCCTCCTCCTTCTGGAGCATAACTGCTTCACAGAAGGAGGAGACCGCCCTCCAGGATTCCTCGCTCTCGAGCATCGCCCTTACGATGCCCAAGAGCGAGAAATCAATATCCCCCCCAGTATATCGACGAGGGCACAGCGTTCATTTGCCCACGCTGGGCACACCTCCAGCGTGTGCTGCGCCGTGTCC
>NW_021844557.1:0-434 GCF_003651465.1 Formica exsecta
CTTTTCATCTAGTATCAATTATCAGTAGAAATAAAAATTGATAAATTACGTGGAACGAATAATCGCGCAATGAATATCGAAGAATAAAAATTTATAAGGTTCTGGAATAATATTGCTTTGCTTTTATATTAGTTCAACGTTCCAATGATCGCGTGTGCTCCCATGATCTTGACTCTGGTCTCCTTCGTGCTTTTGTTTGCGTTCCAGTACTCCTTTTGCCGCATGCAACGCGTAGAACTAGTAAAAAAAATTAAAAGAAAAAAGAAATGCACGAAGAAAACCTTCGGTGTGGTAGGTCGGAATAATCTCGGATCTATTTCTGACCGTTCAAAGCTGGCTTCTCAAGGTTCTTGAAAGTTGTAGCGCCAGTATTTTCAATATCGATGCAGGTATATACAAAGGATTTTATTATATATTTATTATTTTATTATATT
>NW_021844558.1:0-434 GCF_003651465.1 Formica exsecta
TTTGTTTATCTATCCTTGAGTAATGTGTTACTGCGAGCGATAACGAATAGCGAGTTATATCTAACGGTGCCATCGCAAGAGGTGGACGAAGTCGTGGAAACTCTGCGTTGCATATGGATGAAACAAATATAGACGGTCGTAGCAAAATAATAATAGTTTTAGCCTTGTACGTTCACTGAATCATCAACGTTTCTGCGTGCAACCGCAATTTTTGCTCTCGGATTATATCGTTCTCTCGGAGAGATAGTTTCCGATCTCTTCCGTCTTATTTCATCGGAAAGCAATAAAGGTAGCTTGAAATTTATGCAGTCATATGGTATCATGGTATTAAATCATTTTTCTGTACATGAATATATGTACATTGGAGCATATTTATTATACACATTTACTGCGTGTGAGAGATAAATATATAAATGTAATTTATCAGCCTTACA
>NW_021844559.1:0-435 GCF_003651465.1 Formica exsecta
AAAAAAAAAATTAATACAAACCTGTTTGACTACAGTAGCTCTTATCAATATGATAATAACATTTTAATAATAATATCGTAATAATATTATTTTAATAATAATGTCGTAATTTTCCGTAATGGTTAATCGATTCTTAATCACACAATAGCATCTTAGGAATTAAACTAATATTACTAACACTTTGTAATGTTATGGCAATGCCATTATATATAAATTGCCTTTAAATCAAAATCATTAATACCGGTTAATATCACATATCAAAATTTAGCATATATCAATTTTCCCAGACATATAATCGGATCAATCTCGTCATTGAAGTTACAAGAGATATCGCATATCTGTCTCTATTCACATCAAAGCGCGTTATTATCGAGAGAGGTATTAGATAAACATGTATATATTACATATACACGTAACTGATATTTACACGCTTAT
>NW_021844560.1:0-435 GCF_003651465.1 Formica exsecta
AAAAGAGATTGTTTGTTGAAAAATTGCATCGGCAAATGTTCCATATGATCGGGAGATTAGTTTGATAAAATGCGACTCTTGTTAGCTTCGATCCGTCCAATAAAATCTTGAGTGAGAAATTTTCTCGTATTCTTCTTCTTTCGCTTGCCAGAATGAAATAATGTTGTAAACATTCGAAACGCGGCTTTCTTCCGATTATGATTAAAGCCGACACGTTCTATCTTTTTCGATACATTAAGCACGCCATCAGAAATGAGATTATCTTTGTATGAGAACGATAAAAAAGACAAGCCTGAACTTGCCTTTAACTTCAGCAGACGCGAACGGGCGGAGATAGAAATTCGTCTAGACGATATTACTTTCACAGAAGTTTTGACGAGAAGATCCTGCTTCTAATCGGAAATTTCAACAATTAAAATATTAATCTATCGGGAA
>NW_021844561.1:0-435 GCF_003651465.1 Formica exsecta
AAAAAAAAAGGATAAATTAATAATTCTACATTTGAGAGAGAGAGAACAAGAATGAATAAATAAATGTTACATTTACAAGCAAAATTATATGTCGTTCTCGGAAACTCGCAAAGATCGAGTGAACTTGAGAAATCTTTCGGGAAAAAATTTTTTTCATTTCTTTTTTTCTTTATATATAATTCGTCTTAATACTTTATTGCTCGACTTTTTTTCTATAATGGTAGTTATGATAGTTGAGTTTTACTTGAATATTTAAATTAAATTTTTAAATTTTTTTCTGCGCTTCCGATTTTCGATTTGTTGGTAACAAGCCGTTACCAGTGGTGTTATATTGAACACATGGTCGTTTTCATTGATAGCGATTTAAATCGGCTGCAGCTGCTACTCGTTAATACTTGTTATCTTCCAACTAAACTTCAATGTGAAAAAAAAACC
>NW_021844562.1:0-435 GCF_003651465.1 Formica exsecta
TATATCCACGGAACGCAGTTGTCTTGGTGAACGACTTCCTTCGCCATCGAACATCCGGTATCCGGAACATCGTCATTATCGCTAAAAAGACGGGCATTCCTTATCGCGCAATACTCTACGGTGTGCTATGTAATAAAGAGATTCCTTGGGCTGACTGGAACGCAGTTGTGGGTGTCATTTCTACTTTCAAATTAGTCCTGTTCGTCTCGATCCGATAGACGATATAGCGAAAGAATGCGATTCACTCTAAGTCACGAATGAGGGAAGCAATCAAGGGACGGCCTTTAATTTATTTCGCGCCAGACATCGTTGGATAGAAAAAAAAGACTGTTCGCTTTTAGAATCTATATTTCATGTAAAATTAATCGTTGCCTCTCGTATGTACAACAATTAATTATACAGGATACCTCTCTCAGATCGAGTATAAAAAAAAAA
>NW_021844563.1:0-435 GCF_003651465.1 Formica exsecta
ATAAAAGAAGAAGTAATTGGGGACAGCGTTAAAGATTCATACAAAGGATATGCAAGAGGTCTTCTTCAAGGAGTAAGAGCTTTGCTTACTCTATACGTTATATTTACTGTCGTTGGCTATATGCTTGGAACAATACAGCTAAGTAAATTTGATTTCATTGTAAGAATGTTCAAGATAGCATTTATAGCTTTTGCCTTTAGCGATAGAAGCTGGGAACTTTTTGGTACGACTTTATCCAGACTTTTTATAGATGGTAGCACTTATTTAGTTGATAGCTTTTCTGGCTATATAGGGGAAGGGGGGAGAAAATTTGCATTCTTAGACTTGACAGCAGGAGTATTATTCACAACAGAAACTTGGTTAAAGTTTCTATCGTTGATGCTCTCTGGTCCTTTTGGCTTTATTGCATTTTTGGCAATACTCTACGCTACTTTT
>NW_021844564.1:0-435 GCF_003651465.1 Formica exsecta
ATTAGGATATCGATGTTCAACGAAAACAACTAGACTAATTTGAGTATTTAACAGAAACAGTCACTCTCTACAACGTCTCATCGATTTGTCATTAATGTGGCCTTGCGGTACCTGGCCGCTTCTGAAGAAGACACATACGAAAAAATTTCTGCCTCTTTAGACATCCAAGATACTTCATAAATAAAATTAGCATATGACATTTACGAGTTAGACCAAAACCAGATCCTTATTGAAATATTGTTGAAAGACATTTTTAAAAAAGAATCACTCTTGACAGTCATATGTTTTGATAAGAGAACTGTCGATGTGTGTATATTAAAGAAATTTATTCGGAAAGCTACTCTCTTACAAAAGCAGGACTTTATATAAAAGCGGAAAAAAATAAAATTAATAAAAAAATCATCTGTCAAAAATAATATCTAGTTCTAAAAAAAA
>NW_021844565.1:0-435 GCF_003651465.1 Formica exsecta
CACGATTTTTCAATGCTGAACAGATTGTAACTTTGACGACCGTGTTTCTCGCATTTTTTCATCGCAATATAAAATATAGAGTGCGTTGTATGTGATTTATGTCGAAAGTGCTAGATAAAGTGCCGGACGATTGATGCATTCTTGTGAGGAATGCATGTACGATTGTAATTAACCATATTTTCGCGAATGAATATCGCGTGAAAGAACAGCAAAAAACAAAAAGAGAAGAAGCAAGCTTAAAGAGGCATCAGGCGACAAAGTAACTATATATGATGAGCAATTTAGAATTTGATTAATTCATTATTTGTTATTTATAAAATTAATTGCTCGTTTATTTTTACGGTAGTAACTCATGTTACATTATTGTAATACGATGCATATAAAATATTCTAGATTTTATTTTAAAATATTTAAAATATGTATAATATAAAAAAT
>NW_021844566.1:0-435 GCF_003651465.1 Formica exsecta
CACGCCCGCACGCCCGCACGCCCGCACGCATGCCCGCACGCCCGCACGCACGCCCGCACGCACGCACGCACGCCCTCACGCACGCACGCACGCACGCAAGCACATATATATTACAATAAGGTAATGAAGTAAAAAATAGACTAGACCACTAGACATTGCAAATGCTTCGAAGCGCCGTGTAGACCAATCACAGTCTTTCTTTCAATGCTTGTAACTTCAAATAAATCCTACCCAGGCTGCGGTCCAATAGCGCTATTAGCGCGCTCACCTTCGATCTGATTTATTCGTGAGGAAAGTGACGTCACGGATTGATGTTTTAATTTGTATTAAGTAATATATGTTTACACTAAAGTATAATACGTTTTAAGTAGTTAGAGTATAATAACATTTTAGGTAAATATGCATATTAGGTTACATCTCACCGATGACTTTGAC
>NW_021844567.1:0-435 GCF_003651465.1 Formica exsecta
CCAAACTTTTCTCGAGATCTTTGCATTCTCTTTCCACGACTTGTTGCGTACCGAAACACAAATACAACAACTGCAACAGATACAAATTGCTTTATTCAACTTGCGTAACGCATAAACGAAAGATTTATTTATTTAATTAATTAATTTAATTAATTATAAATTAATTAAATTTATTTATTTATTTAAGACGAAGAAATTACTTTGTTAAATATCCTATGACTGAAGAAGTAAAATCGGCTCTCCCTTGTGCGATGAAAATTCAAGGTAACTTGTGCGTCGACGCCCACGCTTATGTAATTGTACATAAATAAGGTTCGATACGAACCTCTGAATCCTAGACCGCCGTATGGTTTTATCATCACGGACCACCTAAATCACACAAGCTTCATGTACATCTAATTAAACGGTAATGTAAAAAGAAGCGCGTATATCTCA
>NW_021844568.1:0-436 GCF_003651465.1 Formica exsecta
AAATTGTTGAACTCGAAATAAAAGAACAATTTCTCATGTAAAATGAAATTATTGTTTTGCATAAAATTTGAGAGAGAGATGTGAGAGTGTTTTATTAAATAAGATCGTAGATCGCACAACGAAAACAGAGAAGTACACATATAATATAAAAGTACAAATCAAAAATCAAGACTATCTTCTTGACGGATATTCTCGGTAAGCGTATTTCGAGAAAGTCTCGAAGAAAGTCTTTGGATCAAGGTTCAGCTAAAGATGACAATCCTACTCCCATTGTTTGTTAATAATTCTAGCATTCTATAGTGGCGATTTAACGACTTGCGACTTCGCTTCTCGAAGGAAGATAGATCGAAATCACACGTCGTTCGCGCATTTGTAGACAAGAGCTCCTTATCTTCGCACACGACAGATCTTTCTTTCCGGCGCTTTCACAAAAAAA
>NW_021844569.1:0-436 GCF_003651465.1 Formica exsecta
AACGAGACAAAGTTTGACGCATGCAGGAATATTTGCATAACTTAATATATAATACAATAAAATTACATATTTCACAAATTAAAAATTAATGTTATCTATATAAAGCATTTTTAATATTAATCATGAAATAATCATAACATATTTGTGTTAAATTTTCATATAAGAAGCCGCTATGGATTATCGATTCATCAGCGTGAAGGACTATATTCATCACACTAACCCAGACTATGTTGACCGACATGTCCGGTACATATATATCAGCCGTTAGTCACAGTCAAGTAACGATGATAGATTTGAAAACTTACTATGTTGGCATAAAGATAAACAAATGAAATGCTTTTGGTACGAAAAACCAAATAAAATTGCATAATATATGATATTAAAAACCCATGTATATAATCTATATATATATTTATATATATATATATATTGTATT
>NW_021844570.1:0-436 GCF_003651465.1 Formica exsecta
CAAAGTTATCCGTGCATTAATAAATGTTCTTTTAACTTTGAAAACATTTCTTGTTTATTCTGCTTTATATGTTGCAAAACACTCTGATATATCGATCTCCGAATTAATATCGTCTGACAATCGATCGATCGATCGATCGTCCCCGGTAACTGTGTCGTTAACATTCGCGAGCATCAATTAATGCCGGAACGTGATTGCCGGCAGCTCGGAATAAGGTTACTCTCGGTTACTCTCGGCCGACAAAGGAAACGGTCCTTAAGAGGAGTCGCGGTAACGCTCGGAGCTATAAAAGATCGATCGTATGCCGATTTAGAGTTTTAGAAGATTTTCTCGGAGTCGCACGGTTCTCTATAGGAACTAGTCAGAAGTGTCATAAACATCGCACCCGACATGTCTACGAGGTCGTATCACGCAATCGCGTATCGCGTAAATCCAG
>NW_021844571.1:0-436 GCF_003651465.1 Formica exsecta
TGGTTGTAAATATTTCATACCAGATGCGGTTTGCATGTTCGCTCTGGATATAAAATATGAGACATTTGTATTGTCTAACATTATCTATTGTATTATATAATAGTTTATTTTTAATACCAATTAGATACAGATTTATAAAATAAAGACTGCACTTATTTTTCAGAAATTAAACTTTTTTCAAGATTATATAAAGTTATAAAATATATGGCGATAAATTGTTTTTTGTATCAATATTTTACAAAATACTAATGAATTTATTTTTCTTTGCAGGCGACAGTTATTGAAGCTGACCCAAGAGGCAAATGACTTCAGGAACATTAGGATTGCTGAAGGTACTAACAACGAATCCATCGATATTCAGAAATCGGTAGAATCACTTCCCGACACGATGGATTCGAAAGTTAGTACCCAAACAATACAGTGCCTGGAGTCAAAT
>NW_021844572.1:0-436 GCF_003651465.1 Formica exsecta
AGAACTGATAATAATTTTAGGATAGATGTTCCGAATCAGTATAAAAATTTATTATCTCCTCTTGAAGGTATCGGAATGAGTTTAACAAATCAAGTTCCTCTCGATCCAATGCATTTGCTTGATGAAGGAGTAGGAAAGAAACATCTTAAACTTTTGTTAAACCTATATGGTAATAGCAATGTAGATGCTTTGAAAAGAATCAAAAATATAAATGATCAATACGTTTCTTTTAAAGAATGGGTACCATGCGAATTCGTACGAAAAACACGTACTTTAAATGAGATAGATAGATTCAAAGCAACTGAATTGCGAATGGCTATTTTGTATATAGCACCAGTTGTATTTCAAAGTACCATATCCAATGAATTAATGCTTCACTTCAATGTATTAAATTGTGCATTACGTATACTATATGATGCAAATGAGTGCATAAAAA
>NW_021844573.1:0-436 GCF_003651465.1 Formica exsecta
ATAAAATTAAAAGTTCAAAAATGAGGCCGAAAATATATATGATGCGGCGCATTGTAAGCTGGTGTCATAAAATTCGGACCTGCGTAAGCTGGCAATGGTTGCGCGTAAGATGGCAATGGTTGCGCGTAAGATGGTAATGGTTGCGCGTAAGCTGGTGGTGCATAGGTGATCGGTGGCACATAGATCGATGGATAAAATGATTGTGTGTGTGGCGATGTATAAATCGGTGGTATATAAGCCGGTGGTATAGGTGCCGGTGGTGTACGTGCCGCGTATCACGCTGATGCCTTTCTTTTATGAAATTCTTTTTTTTTTATTCTCTTCCTTTCCTTTGCGACTGCGCGACGAACGGCCTGATTAATCCGCTGAATCATATGAAGTAAGACATAATGAATAATTATATAAGAAAAAAAACAAACAAACAAACTGTAACAAA
>NW_021844574.1:0-436 GCF_003651465.1 Formica exsecta
CCTGCTCACGTGCGTTGTCAAGGGTGCTTTGGGACACCCTGTATACATATAATGTATATACGCAAATATAAAATTCACGTAAGGAAGACGCCTTAGTCTTGTTGCATTGTTTTCTGCCACGGGAGGACGAAAGTATTTTCAGGCCGTATCTCGAACTATAAAGCAATAGAAAGAATAAGGATAGCGTGATCGTCGATTCTTTTTTATCTTTCCTCACTATATGAGTTATGTAAGCAATGCAATCGTGTATGTGCATATACGGACATACACCACTATATAGAGACCGAGAATTTATTTCTCAGTAATACTGAAACTGGAGTTTTGCATTCTCACCGCGCGAGATCTCCAATATCAATTCAGAGTTTGCCCGTCACTCTACTGCCGACTCTTAATAGGCATAATTTTTTAAAAGCTATAGTTTAGCTTGCAAAGAGCG
>NW_021844575.1:0-436 GCF_003651465.1 Formica exsecta
AATGAAAAAAGAACGAGCAATGTGTATTTTGAAAATAATATAACAAATGATAAATACAAATATAAATTACTTGCCGCATACTGTTGCTCCGTCCATCATCTGATGCTTTTCCCAAGTGCTTTTTCCTTTCTCGTTCCTTTGCTTTATCTACATAGCACTTACACTTACTCGCGAAAATACAGTCAATTAAGATTAATCTCACGAATATGTGATGATCGCGGGACACTTTGCACAGCTTTCTCAATCGCGAAACAATCGCATGTACAATGCTTCGATAAAGATTTATCATCGCGATACAGTTTTGTATCGTTTATCAGAAGTTAATTGATCGTTAATGTTGTAATAATCATAGCGAATTATGTTTCAATATTAATTACGATCGCGTTTAGAAGAAGAATTCGACAATATACGAAGCGTTTCGCACCACTACTTCAGT
>NW_021844576.1:0-436 GCF_003651465.1 Formica exsecta
CTGAACTAGTGCCAATTCCACTCAGTTCAGTTATAAAGAACAGACCCATACATTCTTAAAATTTCAAATTGTAATGTATAATTATCATTTTACTCGCAAAAAATACTTTTTTGGTCACACCTTTCGGGGCCGTATTTCACAAACGGAACATTTTTCCGGATACATGTTTATACGAACATTTCTTCTTATTTTGACCCTCCCCCCTCCCTGGGAAATTTTCCCTTAAATTTTTTAAACATTTTTCTAAACACCCTGTATATATATGTAGAATATCATATTAGGCCGTTAACAGCGATGCTAAAGATGATGTAAGGACAGTCATATTTAAGATGGGCAGAATATATCGTGTTGTGTAATGTATCACAGACTTTTATTTATTATATTATATTGCTAACATGGTTATATTGACATTAGCCGTGTTAGCAATCTAGTATGA
>NW_021844577.1:0-436 GCF_003651465.1 Formica exsecta
CGCGGCTGCACGAGCGACGCTTTATTATGATGATTTCATTCGGGGATGCCCGACGTTGATATCCCGAATCCGCGTTCGATTCGCATCGAAATAAGCTCCAATCTGATCTCGGACGAGAGAGGAAAGGAAAACGAGGGAGGCGGGGGTGCACGGTTGCCAGGAGAAGAAGGGTAAGGACACACGTCGACATTACGTCGGACTTTCGTAGACTTTCCGGTATCTGCACGACGACGAGCGTGCAAATCGACGTTCTCGCGAAATGCAACTGACTACGAAATTCAGTTCAATTTCGCTGGAAAAATTCCGGCGTGTCGTAATGATTTATGTTGGAGCGCTGAATACATAGAGAAAACAGACCGAATCGCTGCATTATATTTCTTGTCGAAGGCATGTATTTGATGTAACAACTCTCTCTTTTTTTTACAAAGTTATTTTA
>NW_021844578.1:0-436 GCF_003651465.1 Formica exsecta
TACGTTGCCGTTATTAATGTAACGTTTAAATTAAATTAATTATTTGTTTTTATTTTAAGATATATTGCAGTTATTAATTTTGAAACTTAGCAGCGCCAAGTTTTTTTAACTAACAATGAAATATTTCCGATTTTTTAATTTTATATTAATTTTTAATTTTCGCATAAGTTTTTAATTTATTTTTTGTATAAATTTTTAATTTTTAATTTTTATTTGAATGGTGGCAGATTTGCATCGGTGAATAATATTAATTTAAAAAATACATTGTTGATGTGCATTTGATGCTGTATTTATTAACAGAATGTGACATAGTTTCCAAAATCTGTACCGTGTAGTTCTTGGTGAAGGCAAATATATATATATATATATATATACATATATATATATATATTGGGTGTAACTAAACAAACGCATATGGACAATACTATCAGATACA
>NW_021844579.1:0-436 GCF_003651465.1 Formica exsecta
TCTCTCTCTCTCTCTCTCTCTCTTTTCTTTCTCTCTCTCTTTCTCTCGTGTACACGGATGCAAGAGCATAAAACGCACAATGCGTAGACGAGAGCTTCTCTTCTTTCTTGGCCGTCTTGCTTGGTCTCGGCGCGTCTTATTTCCTGCTTATGTCGCCGCCGACACGCGGTTGGTTCATCCAGCCACGATAGGTTTTGTTTTCAAGTGAGCAATAACGGATACGCGCTGCCTACGATGTCGCGAGTCGCGGATAACGCGGTTTCTACCGCGTACCTGAAGCCGCTTCGAGGATCAATGAAATTCTTGACGACTTCCTACTCTTTTCATAGAATTTTCCTATTGTTTCACTGCGACCTCTCAGCTTGCAAACCTTAAGAAATATTATAAGAAGGAAGAAAACACATTACAGAGAAAAGATCTCTATCTAGAAAAAAAA
>NW_021844580.1:0-437 GCF_003651465.1 Formica exsecta
AAAAAAAAAAGCGAAAGAGCGAAAAGTGGAGCTCGCTCGCCGATGTCTCGCTTTAAATCGACGCGATGTCTATGTATATCTAACGCGACAACTATGTATATTTGCCAGACATAAACGGAATGGCGCGGCGGAGGTACCATGGGGTTGCCGCAACGGGTATCTATGCCGCGCCACTACCCTGTAATAATAGGCACTCAAATATTTCCCGATTAAATATTTGATCTCGTTTTTATGCCATTTATTAAAAGCCACAAGAGTGAAACGCGAGCGCGCGTGCGGCCAAAATTCGCGACCGCGACATCGCGATTCTTCTTCATTTCAACGATACGGAATTTGGTTACTAGAATTCAGATTAGGCCAGTGGCGTGATGAGATAGAGGGCCCGAATTTCGTATCAGTCGATTGTATTCGAATTTCTTCGCGTCGTTCAATTTTTT
>NW_021844581.1:0-437 GCF_003651465.1 Formica exsecta
CGACACTTTTCCTAATCCGTATAGTAGCGTCATCTAGATCCATTTTAGAGCTGGCGGAACTACATGGCCAAAAATACTTTTCGGTGCCATAGTAAAACGACCAGTTGGTGCATGTCCATGCTAGATCCATAATGGTGAATAAAAAATACGGAAACATTATGGATTTAATACATTATGGATATTTTATTAGCTGCGTGTGCTCTTTTTTATTTTAGTACATATTATGGACAGCAATATATGTATTATTATTGAAATATTTTTATTATGTTTGTGAAATTATTAAAATTATTTTATATAACGGGACCGAAAGATTGCAAAAACGTTGCATAGACCTCACATTGAAACATTGTAATATTGCATGGAAGTTGCGAAATGTTTCTACAATGTAACTGCAAGCCTGCGGTAACGTTGAAATGTCCGCCTTTAGAAATATTACA
>NW_021844582.1:0-437 GCF_003651465.1 Formica exsecta
TTTGTCCATGTCATCGATAATACACAGATCTAACAGCGTGCTAGAGTTCCTCAGGTGGTGAGTGGACATGAACGGCACAAGTTGTAAGCTCGACGCAGAGATAAAGGTGCCCAGCTGCTGGCTATTATACGTGATCTGATTCATATCGGCATTAAAATCTCCCAGGATGACCGAATGCCTATAGTTTACTTGAGATTCCAAAAATGACTGGAAAAATTCGTTCAGGTAACCTGCGTTCGGAGGTCGATATACCACGGCTAACAAGAGTCTAGATCGGTCATTAAATAAGATCTCCGCAATAATAATTTCAGGTCTGGCAGTAAGAGACCCCGCAGAGCAACAAAGAATGGAGGCACGAAGATTATCCGATAAATAAAATGCCACTCCATCACCAGATCTTCCAACTCTATCGCACCTGAAGAGAGTATACCCAGGCA
>NW_021844583.1:0-437 GCF_003651465.1 Formica exsecta
ATCTGATTTTATCGCGCGATCCTGTTTCTCATTCGTTTTTTCGGCTTTGGTATAGGTCTTAGATTAACATTGGTTATAGATTATTTTTTCCCTTTGTTATATTATGATTTCCATCACCATTCCCCTTGGAATATCGTTTCCGCTGTTACATATGTATGTTACATTGTTATCGGTTATGATAATTGTTTCCGTTGTTGTTCTCGGTTACTTTTGTCGCACAGAAAACATAGATATAACTCGTATATGCATCATCCACACACATATACACTTGCGCGGTTCCCGTGCTGTTTAGATGTATACATTGACGTAATGACGGGTGTAACTGTCGCGTCAAAGATACCATGCGTGCACATACAGATATGTTACGTTTTTATATACACATACATATGTCCATATATACATATATATGTACATATAAAGATATATATATATATATA
>NW_021844584.1:0-437 GCF_003651465.1 Formica exsecta
CGGAGACGCATACCCACTGCCTAACATTGTAGAAATATTAGATCAGCTTGGTAGTGCAAAATACTTCTCGATCTTCGATCTCGCACAAGGGTTCCACCAGATACCTATGGCCACTGGAGATCAAGAGAAGACCGCTTTTTCCACACCGTATGGTTACTACGAATACCAACGGATGCCATTCGGATTAAAAAACGCTCCACCAACCTTCCAACGTCTAATGGACAACGTCCTCACAGGCTTACAAGGAAACGAGCTATTCGTATACCTTGACGACATTGTGATATACGCAAGATCCTTGGAAGAACACAAGATAAAAATTAAGGAGCTAATGCTTAGGCTAAGAGAAGCGAACTTACAATTGCAGCCAGACAAATGCCAATTTCTGAGGCACGAAGTTGCTTATCTAGGACACATTATCGGAGCAGAAGGAGTAAAAC
>NW_021844585.1:0-437 GCF_003651465.1 Formica exsecta
CGCAGAGAGATACCCGGAAAGGAATCATCCTTCTCGAAGGAGTTTTGATCGTACAGTTCAATTATTTCGTGGCACTGGCAGTGTTAACCTACCCAAAAGGAAACGATCGAGACCTGTCACTGGAGAAGCAACAGATATTGCTGTATTGGCTGCAATAAGAAACGATCCCCAAACCAGTTGTCGGAAAATCGAACGTTATCATGGTATTTCCAAATCAAGTATACACCGAATACTTCAACGTCATAAATTCCATCCGTTCCATATTTCTCTACATCTGGAGCTTCATGGCACCGACTTCCAAAATCGCGTGATGTTTTGTGAATGGGCGATGCAACAAATCCGAATGAATGAAAATTTCTTTTCCAACGTGCTTTTCACGGATGAATCAAGTTTTACCAACCATGGACAATTGAATACACATAATATGCATTATTGGT
>NW_021844586.1:0-437 GCF_003651465.1 Formica exsecta
TAAAGCAGGGCGGAGCTCCTGCATTGTAAAGTTGCGATAATTGACGGTAATTGCGCGAGTAATTGAGCGAAAATTTTTCAAAGGCGCAATTTTGGCGCATTAGGCGTCAATGGATCCATTTAGCTCCCTTTTGAAAAAAACACCTACCTCTATCGTCGAAAATAAATTATTAATGTATAACACCTGTGTGTACATGTGCTCGCGTTTTATCAAACTTTTATTTTCCAAATGCTTTTTTTAAGACACTTAATTTTTACGAAATGCCGTAGGAAGGAATCGTATGCGAGTAATTGACCGTGTAATTGTGTGAAGAGGAACTTTGAAGAGACATAATTTTACTATATCAACGAGAGAGCCAAAAATCATGCATTGTAATGTAGTGTAAGTGAAGCTTATTTTCCGGGTAATAACACGAAAAGAATTTTTAAAAAAGGGGC
>NW_021844587.1:0-437 GCF_003651465.1 Formica exsecta
AAGCTGGTCTTCGATGAGTGGTAACGGATATCTATCTTTGATAATCTTCTTGTTTAGCCGTCGATAATCAACACAGAGTCTCGTGTCGCCATTTTTCTTTTTGACTAGCACTATCGAGCTAGCGTACTCTGAAGCGCTTGGTCTGATAATGCCATCTTTTAATCATTTATCGATGATTGTATTGACCGTTACCTGTTCATTATTCGCTAATCTTCGTGGATGCTGATATACTGGTGCCTCGTCCTTCAGCACAATTCGCATTTTTACTCCGGCTCCCTCTGTGTTTACAGGTTCGTAGTTGTCGACGATTTTTTTTAATTCCTCCTTTATGCTCGGCTCAGCAACATGGTGCAACAATAATTCGTTTTTGGGTTTATATTTACCAAGCTCAATGTTGATAGCCAATACTTCCTTCCAACCAACCATTGTAGTTGTGC
>NW_021844588.1:0-437 GCF_003651465.1 Formica exsecta
TGTTTAACATATTTGTTTCGTAGAATACCTCATGTGCAATATAAGCAAGCTATTTATACGTACATAATTTATAGTAACCATTATTTTTCATTAACTTGATTTTATTTAAATCTGTGAATACCCAAAACTGGTCAAAATAAGACTAATCATTAAGTCGAGTTAATAGAGCGTGTCTCCTATCTTAATTGATACTCTCTGAGTCAAGCAACTCGTTACCTCAGAATACTAATAAATTACCCTCTAGGCCATCATTATAATAAATCAGCAGGATAAAACAAAGAGGCTTCTTTAGAATTAAAATTATTATTCTTACACTGCTCAAATTCATATGTCTTCTTCATCAATAAGCTGCTCCAATCATCTCCTGCCAGTCGTCATGACTCTCAAGCAATGTATAATTCAAGCACAATAATACCTTACCGTTTGCTTACCTTAAC
>NW_021844589.1:0-438 GCF_003651465.1 Formica exsecta
TTATGTGCATTTATTATACTAATTTAGAAGTTGTAGGCTATGAGATGGAAACTGCACAAGATGCACATATGCGACGAAATTATCTCGCATCTTCAATTATATATATGATACATATATGTATATATATAAAAGTGAAGAGAAAAATAGATCTCACATAATCCCGATATTTCTTCGCTTTTGCTGGAGTCAAAAATAAATAAATTTCAATGTGTGTGTGTGTATGTGAATACCGCGATAATGTCCAAGAGGAATACAGCTGAGCGCTAATTGCAAAATTTTGTACTTATTCTAATTAAAGATGTTTTGCAATAACGTTAACTTTTAATGGTATTTTTGGAACATAATTAGTACACGATTGAGACTGCGTTCGGAAACATCACCATGTGCACACGAGCGTCATTCTATCTTTGTTCGACTTTTATAGCGTTTTCGAATGTA
>NW_021844590.1:0-438 GCF_003651465.1 Formica exsecta
ATATAATAATAAATTATTATATAATAAACTAAATATAACCATTTCATTTTATATGCCTGCTTCTTTCCATTTTTTATATATTATATTAAAAAGTTATATGGAATTTTTAAAATATTTGATCAATTCTGCAAATAAAAAAATGCGTAAAAAAAATATAAAGTTAGAAAAATTACCGAAAAAAATTAAGTATCTTTAAAAGATACTTTTAAAAAATTATTCGGACTTTAAATATTACATTCTTTAAATTATATTAAATCTAAATTATTTAAGTAAAAATAAATAGCTTTAGATTACATTCAAGAATAAATTCCTGTTAACAACATACCTTGAGCGGTTTAGGAGAAATCAGGGACTAAACAGGTCAAGGTGATTGGATCGCAAACGAAGCATGAAGCACCGTCTTCAAAGAGCCATTTCTGGCAGCGCATGTTTAACGCT
>NW_021844591.1:0-438 GCF_003651465.1 Formica exsecta
TCCCAGCCAAGAATATTGCACAGCCAACTCGTTAGAGAAAACTTTTTCCATAATTCTTTTAATCATAATTTTAGGATTAGCTCCTCCAAATCTTGAAAGTTCTGTCACCTTAAAAAATTAATAAAGAATAATAAAACTGCTAGTTTATATTGAACTACTACTTATATTAATATTAAAATTTATTCCAATAACTTACAACTTCTTTTTTCTTTTCATCATTCTCTAAATAAATTTCTAAATTATGAAGTTCTTCCATTGAATTTAAGGGCAACTCAAATTTTTCAAATAAAGATTCCATTGTGGGAACCTCTTTTTCCATAATATTATGCATCTTAAGATTATTTAAATCTTCCGCCATTTGGTCCATCTTATAATTCAGAATCGACAGCATCCTTAGTACTTGTCTTTTGTAGGCTTCATCTGGAAATTAAAAAAAAA
>NW_021844592.1:0-438 GCF_003651465.1 Formica exsecta
TACAAAACTTCTAGTTATATTCACATTACTCGCAGCGCTCTGCACTAGTGATACCAGAAACGGGCCTCGGCAGCATGAGGTAACATGGGAGGGGATGCTGCACACAAGCTACGACCATGTACATGTGCGCTACGCACATCGTCGCGTATGCTACTGCATGCTGCCGAGGCCCGTTTCTGGCATAACTGGTCGAAACCTGCGCAAAACGGTGAAATTAAGTCACTTATTGTATTGTACGAGTTGGGCGCATCTTTTGTGTTGTGTCGTTTTGTGTTGTGTCGTGTTTATCTTGTTGAGAATAAATGGCGGATGAAAAAACCTCGTCTCTTCTACGTGAATGGAATTTCGACAAATATATAGAAGTTTTTAAAGGTTAGTACTACAATTAATTTGGATTTCTATACTTATTTCTTTGTAACATTTGCATATTATTATTAT
>NW_021844593.1:0-438 GCF_003651465.1 Formica exsecta
CTCGCACGCGAATAACAGGTAATGACGGACTTAACGAGTACGGTATAGATTCCGCGTAGGTAGGTATATACGACGTAAAGAGGTTCAGGGTTCGAGGTTCAAGTGCCCGTACGCACGTTTCACGTGCGCCGTCGAGGTGTGGGTCGACGTGAATTCCGAGTACTTCACGCACGCGTCTAATAGTACGTTCAAACACAACGGTAAATTAGCGCCAGCATGACTCCATCCCGAAGGGCAAACTCCCACATTAATCGACCATCTTCCCGACGGCAGGTCTCAAATGGCTCGTAAGCCGCTTTACGACGTAATCCGAAATTGTGTTGCTATCACCGATTAAAATTGAGATTGCCGCTATTGCAACCATGATAAAATACGCAATGGAATTTATAATACATCCTCATGGCTTCCTATTGCAGGAGAAGCGTCGACTTAAGATTA
>NW_021844594.1:0-438 GCF_003651465.1 Formica exsecta
TCTTTCCTACCTTCGTTGCGGAGGGAACGAGAAAAAAATGTGGATCAAATCCGCCTAGTTACACAATGGGAATACAATACTCGCGTCCCACAAAAAGCCGTGCATTGTGACACGAAATTATCACGTTCGGCAAATGGTGGAGACGCGCAATTTTCGTGCTTCGAATAAAGTATCAGAGAAAATCATATTTTATTTAATTCTAAAAAAATTCACTTTAATAAAAAATATGATCCTTTACAAGGACTGTCATTCCTTTGCAAGATTAGCAATTATAATCAGTAACTTATATAATTGTGCCTGCAAAAAATATCTTCATAAGAGCTTTTAATTTTTAACTTTTTAATTTTTTTATTCCGACAAGAAGATATTATAATGAGCTCATTAGTGCCTTTACCTTTTTTCTCTTCTTCCGATTTATTCTTCCATGAAGCTACATAA
>NW_021844595.1:0-438 GCF_003651465.1 Formica exsecta
TTCTCTCTTCATCGCCTTTTTACGCGTCTTATCGTTGGTAGCTTAATAAATCGTCCGAGCCCTCATCGATCGCCTGATAAATTAATTACTTTCACGAGTGTGTTATTCTTAAGGCGCGTATAGTAGCGCAAGCCGAGGAAAGGAGCAACGTCGGAAGCATGATTCTATACCGTACGAAATCTTACGCATTAAGAAAGAGTGGCGATTGTCGAATAAGACGATTTCGCGTGCAAGAAAACTTGAAGAGATTCTCTCAGCAAGTCGTAAAAATCTCATTTATACGATAACTTTAACTTAAAAAACATGTCTGCTTGAATTTAAGAAATATAAATATTCTAAGTGTGCGATATTAGAGATGATCATTGTATTGCCAGGCATCATCAATCTATAAGTACCATGATGGGACTGTATGCGACCTCAAACAATTTATTTGTTTCA
>NW_021844596.1:0-438 GCF_003651465.1 Formica exsecta
TTAGCTGGAGTAGTGTGCACAATTTTTGGATCAATATTTTTTGGTCTATTTTCAATTCTTTATTCTCCAATCATTGGCCTTGCAATCGCTATTCTAGCGCAACTTGGCGATTTCACTGAGTCGCTTGTTAAAAGAGCTTACGGTGTTAAAGATAGTGGAAGTATGATACCTGGCCATGGAGGAGTGCTCGATCGTATGGATAGTTTCATTTTTACTGCCCCTCTTATTGCTATTTACATAAGCTAAGTCTGCAGAAGAAATAAAGTGCCATTAGAGTTCATCCCTAGTCAGCTCCCCAACCGCTTCTACAGTACAGTCATGGACAAACGTCTTTTCACAATAAGGGCAAGCTATTTCCTCTTCTTCTCCCATATCTAAATATATTAATGGATGGCCGGAACCCTCATCATTCTCATCACCATGACAACAAACTTTTCT
>NW_021844597.1:0-439 GCF_003651465.1 Formica exsecta
CTCTAGATTGGAAGAGAAGACAAAGAATTTGCAGATAGCAGAACGGAATGCAATGATACATGAAAAATGCGCCTGTGATTTGCAATCGTTGCCGAATTGCGAGACACTGACAGAGATAGAAAGTTTAAAGCAGTTGAAAGTATTGCGCACTTGTAAACATTGGATGAAGGAACGAGACGATTTTGCACACGATATCATATCACGTGTCTTGTGCGTATCGTGGGAAAGCCCTGTAGAGGGAAGCATATTTCTCCCGCAAATATCGGCAGCATACATACAAAGAGATAGAATCAATTATAGCGTTATTATTCGTCAAGCATTGAAGGAGATTTTGTGTATGTTTTCGAGAGGAGAGGATCCTTTATCGATACCATTACTAGGCGACAGTTCATTTGAACCAAAAAGTTTTACTTATTTATTAGATTGTTATTCAAGAATT
>NW_021844598.1:0-439 GCF_003651465.1 Formica exsecta
ATCATTATATTTGCATTGTTGCCGTCACGTTATCGTTATGATGTTCTAGACGAAACGATAAACCATCAGTTGTTATCATGTTGCTGATAACATAATGTACCAGTATTACTGATTATTTGCTCTCGAAACTTTGTCAACTGATTGCTTGTATAAGCTCTCATGTTGCTGCATTCAACAAAAAGTTCTATTTTGATGTTAGAAAACGCACAAGAAATACATGCAGTGCATTAATTTGCTCAATATGATTAATCACGCTTAGTTATTTGGATATTTTCAACTAGATGGCTTGCTTATAAATATCTAGTTTGTTTCGCTGTTCCTGCACGCAGTGATGCCAGGTTTGAAACGCAGAACGCTCTGCGCATCACGTGTACACGATTCACGCTTGTGTGCATATCCCCTCTACACGCTATGGCAGCGGGCAGCGTCTCGAAACTGG
>NW_021844599.1:0-439 GCF_003651465.1 Formica exsecta
ATTCATTAAACGTCAAAAGAACAGCTTGAATATGCAGACGGATACGGAACTCTTACCAGACATTTATACGTCGGTCATGAACATGCTCTCTCAGCTTTAAACACCGCGCGTTATTGTTTTGCTCGTCGCTGTATACATGTTTTTCGCACCTCACCTTGTCACATTCATAGAAATACGTTAGTGCTCGAAATGTCTTTGAAACAAGTTCGACAAGATGACACACACCATAATTAGAATTAGGCAGTTCTCAATTCGAGTATGACAAGCTGAGGCCCACCTATTGTTGCGTCATCGACTCTGTGCATCGTAAGTGATTCACTGGCTGCATTTTACTCCCTCCTTGTCGATTCTTTCTGCAATTCGTAACCATATGTTACAGATTATATTATGGAGTGATCTCTACATACATATTCAACCGTCTCCCTGTCAATTTTTTTTT
>NW_021844600.1:0-439 GCF_003651465.1 Formica exsecta
CCCGAGGGAAAACCATCTCGAAACGGTCACAAACAAAATCTGTCGTATGCGACACCGGTAACTATAAATGCACGATAGCTGAGGTCATAAAATGAAATTAAAGTTACCGATAAAGATTCTAATAAAACGCTAAGCGGCGTATCGTTAAGCGTTAAAATATTTCATATTATATTTACGATTATACGCGAGAAAGGTACGAGCGCACATTTTCGTTAATATCGGTCCCGTGTCGCGACGGAAACATCGGAGTTATGGGATACTTCTGGTTTATAGACTAACAAGACCGAGACTCTCGTTTAGCGCGCGCGTACAGGAGAAACGATTTACTCTTTTTCCCGAGTTATACTCTTTTTCCGAGAGTTTAGTTTCGACTCGATTCTTCGGTTTAAGCCCGAGAGATTATGCCGAAGAGCAGCTGTACATACAACGCGAAAGGAGC
>NW_021844601.1:0-439 GCF_003651465.1 Formica exsecta
CTCGGAAGTCTGACAGCCATAAGAGAAGAAGAAGAAGAAGAAGAAGACGTTAAATTTGATGCACACCGAAACAGAATCGAATTGAAGACTTCGGTGGAAACTAGACCAATGCGTAATCTGATACGGGCTTAATGCTTAATGTCGAGCGTCGAGCGCATCCTTCATACTTAACATATTATTCGCAAGAAGCGGTTGTATTAGTAAAGTTACTGCTTTCGAAGATGACGAGTGGATTATAAATTATTAATTGGGACATCAATCAAGCCAACTGACACGTGCTGAGATTTGAACCGAACCGAGTTGGATCGAGTCGAACCGAACCGAGTCGAGTCGAGTCGAGTCGAACCGAGCCGAATCGAACTGCCATGCCATGCCAGTGAATTACGTACTGGAGTGATTTTACATATATATTGTAGAATACGAAAGTACAGCAGAAAAA
>NW_021844602.1:0-439 GCF_003651465.1 Formica exsecta
TATTTTTCCGCCAATTTACGTCTTTCAGAAACGTTACAACATTTTTTCGACTGCCCGAGTTTGACAGCACAGCATGTACTCTCCGGCGACTAAAAAGTTGCTTCGAAGAATTTCATGCCGCGGTGGCGCTATTCCCACGTCGATCAGGGTCAAACTCATGTTATGTCACTTTTATGATAGTAACTTTCTAGATCAAATTTTCCGCTTCGCTACGAGCGTATCGCTAAATTTTTCGACAAAAAACGTTATGATAAATTATTATTCGATTCTTTTGTATTAGATTTGTATCAACTGCACATATAATCATTATGAAATAAATTTAACCTTTCACGGTCACAGAGTTAAGTAATTTCAATTTATGCTGAATGTGATCTATTTAATATTTTGTAAATGAAAATGAAATAAATAATGTAAATTTTAAATTTTAAATTGTCGGCAT
>NW_021844603.1:0-439 GCF_003651465.1 Formica exsecta
TTTTTTCTTCTCTGAGAATACTATTGGTATTGTAAATCGATACAGAAATTGTTGAGAGACCGATGACTGAATCTCTATACTGTGCTCCGCGTGTGTGTTTCCCGCTTCGTTTCTCCGCTTCCGAACAACTATCTCTCCGACTTTCCTGATAATTTCGGTCGAACCTTTTATATCCGAAATTGGATTGATCAAACGTGGGTGTGGTACAAAAAAATGTATCTTAATATAACATATGTGCACAATATATGCGCGTAGATAACAAACATGTCGGCTGACTATCTTAATGAACGGATATCGGAAAGGATAATTTTTACATGATAATAATACACTGAATCTCTGAAATTTTTGTTTGTATAATATTAAATAGTTAAAGAATAAAGTACTCCCTGACTTTTTAGAGAAACTAATATTAGTATACAATGTGGAGAATATATATATA